>NW_026986736.1:0-26107 GCF_031307605.1 Tribolium castaneum
ATATGCAAGCGCTTTATTAAGGTAACAGTTTATTGGTTTCTTGCTTATATCTCGAAAACAGTTACTCCTATCAATTTTTATCTTTTTACTAAAATTAAAGCTGATAAAATTTCCTACAAAATAGTTATTTGTATTTTTCTTGTAGGACCAAGCATAAGCGAGTTATAGAGATAGATATAAATAATATTTAACAAAAATTTGCTTTAAAATAAAATGTTTGAAATACTGAAATTAAACTAAATTAATTGTGTCTAACACTTTAGTATAGGAAAAAGGAGAAGACATAAAAGTCACCAAAGTCTTCAGAGTCGTTTTTAGTCGTCATATTAATAACAATAACATTAATAATAATAATACTAATAGTACTAAATTTGCTTATATGCAAGCGCTTTATTAAGGTAATAGTTTTTTGGTTTCTTGCTTATATCTCGAAAACAGTTACTCCTATCAATTTTTATCTGTTTACTAAAATTAAAGCTGATAAAATTTCCTACAAAATAGTTATTTGCATTTTTCATGTAGGACTAACCATAAGCGAGATATAAGTTTGAAAATAATCAATATTTAAAAAAAAGTGCTTTAACAGAAAATGTCATGTGATTTAAAATACACTTAATTTATTGGGTCCAATACATTATTAGAAGAAAAAGGAGGTGACATGAAAGTCACCAAAGTCTTGAGAGTCGTTCTTAGTCGTCATATCAATAACAATAACATTAATAATAATAATACTAATAGTACTAAATTTGCTTATATGCAAGCGCTTTATTAAGGTAACAGTTTATTGGTTTCTTGCTTATATCTCGAAAACAGTTACTCCTATCAATTTTTATCTTTTTACTAAAATTAAAGCTGATAAAATTTCCTACAAAATAGTTATTTGTATTTTTCTTGTAGGACCTAGCATAAGCGAGTTATAGAGATAGATATAAATAATATTTAACAAAAATTTGCTTTAAAATAAAATGTTTGAAATACTGAAATTAAACTAAATTAATTGTGTCTAACACTTTAGTATAGGAAAAAGGAGAAGACATAAAAGTCACCAAAGTCTTCAGAGTCGTTTTTAGTCGTCATATTAATAACAATAACATTAATAATAATAATACTAATAGTACTAAATTTGCTTATATGCAAGCGCTTTATTAAGGTAATAGTTTTTTGGTTTCTTGCTTATATCTCGAAAACAGTTACTCCTATCAATTTTTATCTGTTTACTAAAATTAAAGCTGATAAAATTTCCTACAAAATAGTTATTTGCATTTTTCATGTAGGACTAACCATAAGCGAGATATAAGTTTGAAAATAATCAATATTTAAAAAAAAGTGCTTTAACAGAAAATGTCATGTGATTTAAAATACACTTAATTTATTGGGTCCAATACATTATTAGAAGAAAAAGGAGGTGACATAAAAGTCACCAAAGTCTTGAGAGTCGTTCTTAGTCGTCATATCAATAACAATAACATTAATAATAATAATACTAATAGTACTAAATTTGCTTATATGCAAGCGCTTTATTAAGGTAACAGTTTATTGGTTTCTTGCTTATATCTCGAAAACAGTTACTCCTATCAATTTTTATCTTTTTACTAAAATTAAAGCTGATAAAATTTCCTACAAAATAGTTATTTGTATTTTTCTTGTAGGACCAAGCATAAGCGAGTTATAGAGATAGATATAAATAATATTTAACAAAAATTTGCTTTAAAATAAAATGTTTGAAATACTGAAATTAAACTAAATTAATTGTGTCTAACACTTTAGTATAGGAAAAAGGAGAAGACATAAAAGTCACCAAAGTCTTCAGAGTCGTTTTTAGTCGTCATATTAATAACAATAACATTAATAATAATAATACTAATAGTACTAAATTTGCTTATATGCAAGCGCTTTATTAAGGTAATAGTTTTTTGGTTTCTTGCTTATATCTCGAAAACAGTTACTCCTATCAATTTTTATCTGTTTACTAAAATTAAAGCTGATAAAATTTCCTACAAAATAGTTATTTGCATTTTTCATGTAGGACTAACCATAAGCGAGATATAAGTTTGAAAATAATCAATATTTAAAAAAAAGTGCTTTAACAGAAAATGTCATGTGATTTAAAATACACTTAATTTATTGGGTCCAATACATTATTAGAAGAAAAAGGAGGTGACTTAAAAGTCACAGAAGTCTTCAGAATCGTTTTTAAATGCTGCATTTTCGTCTTCATCTCAAACATTGAAAACTGAATTACATTTTTGTTTAGTAACTGTAACAGTTTTCGCTTTGGTTTTTTGCTTATATCTCGAAAACAATTATTCCTATCAATTTTTATCTTTCTTTCAAAATTAAAGCTGATAAAATTTCCTACAAAATAGTTATTTGCATTTTTCTTGTAGGACCAACCATAAGCGAGTTATAGAGTTGGATATAAATAATATTTAACAAAAACTTGCTTTAAAATAAAATGTTTGAAAAACTAAAAAATAAAATTTCCTACAAAATAGTAATTTGCATTTTTCATATAGGACTAACCATAAGCGAGATATAAGTTTAAAAATAATTAATATTTAAAAAAAAAGTGCTTTAACAGAAAATGTCTTGTGATTTAAAATACACTTAATTTATTGGGTCCAATACTTTATTAGAAGAAAAAGGTGACATAAAAGTCACCAAAGTCTTGAGAGTCGTTCTTAGTCGTCATATCAATAACAATAACATTAATAATAATAATACTAATAGTACTAAATTTGCTTATATGCAAGCGCTTTATTAAGGTAACAGTTTATTGGTTTCTTGCTTATATCTCGAAAACAGTTACTCCTATCAATTTTTATCTTTTTACTAAAATTAAAGCTGATAAAATTTCCTACAAAATAGTTATTTGTATTTTTCTTGTAGGACCAAGCATAAGCGAGTTATAGAGATAGATATAAATAATATTTAACAAAAATTTGCTTTAAAATAGAATGTTTGAAATACTGAAATTAAACTAAATTAATTGTGTCTAACACTTTAGTATAGGAAAAAGGAGAAGACATAAAAGTCACCAAAGTCTTCAGAGTCGTTTTTAGTCGTCATATTAATAACAATAACATTAATAATAATAATACTAATAGTACTAAATTTGCTTATATGCAAGCGCTTTATTAAGGTAACAGTTTTTTGGTTTCTTGCTTATATCTCGAAAACAGTTACTCCTATCAATTTTTATCTGTTTACTAAAATTAAAGCTGATAAAATTTCCTACAAAATAGTTATTTGCATTTTTCATGTAGGACTAACCATAAGCGAGATATAAGTTTGAAAATAATCAATATTTAAAAAAAAGTGCTTTAACAGAAAATGTCATGTGATTTAAAATACACTTAATTTATTGGGTCCAATACATTATTAGAAGAAAAAGGAGGTGACATGAAAGTCACCAAAGTCTTGAGAGTCGTTCTTAGTCGTCATATCAATAACAATAACATTAATAATAATAATACTAATAGTACTAAATTTGCTTATATGCAAGCGCTTTATTAAGGTAACAGTTTATTGGTTTCTTGCTTATATCTCGAAAACAGTTACTCCTATCAATTTTTATCTTTTTACTAAAATTAAAGCTGATAAAATTTCCTACAAAATAGTTATTTGTATTTTTCTTGTAGGACCAAGCATAAGCGAGTTATAGAGATAGATATAAATAATATTTAACAAAAATTTGCTTTAAAATAAAATGTTTGAAATACTGAAATTAAACTAAATTAATTGTGTCTAACACTTTAGTATAGGAAAAAGGAGAAGACATAAAAGTCACCAAAGTCTTCAGAGTCGTTTTTAGTCGTCATATTAATAACAATAACATTAATAATAATAATACTAATAGTACTAAATTTGCTTATATGCAAGCGCTTTATTAAGGTAATAGTTTTTTGGTTTCTTGCTTATATCTCGAAAACAGTTACTCCTATCAATTTTTATCTGTTTACTAAAATTAAAGCTGATAAAATTTCCTACAAAATAGTTATTTGCATTTTTCATGTAGGACTAACCATAAGCGAGATATAAGTTTGAAAATAATCAATATTTAAAAAAAAGTGCTTTAACAGAAAATGTCATGTGATTTAAAATACACTTAATTTATTGGGTCCAATACATTATTAGAAGAAAAAGGAGGTGACATAAAAGTCACCAAAGTCTTGAGAGTCGTTCTTAGTCGTCATATCAATAACAATAACATTAATAATAATAATACTAATAGTACTAAATTTGCTTATATGCAAGCGCTTTATTAAGGTAACAGTTTATTGGTTTCTTGCTTATATCTCGAAAACAGTTACTCCTATCAATTTTTATCTTTTTACTAAAATTAAAGCTGATAAAATTTCCTACAAAATAGTTATTTGTATTTTTCTTGTAGGACCAAGCATAAGCGAGTTATAGAGATAGATATAAATAATATTTAACAAAAATTTGCTTTAAAATAAAATGTTTGAAATACTGAAATTAAACTAAATTAATTGTGTCTAACACTTTAGTATAGGAAAAAGGAGAAGACATAAAAGTCACCAAAGTCTTCAGAGTCGTTTTTAGTCGTCATATTAATAACAATAACATTAATAATAATAATACTAATAGTACTAAATTTGCTTATATGCAAGCGCTTTATTAAGGTAATAGTTTTTTGGTTTCTTGCTTATATCTCGAAAACAGTTACTCCTATCAATTTTTATCTGTTTACTAAAATTAAAGCTGATAAAATTTCCTACAAAATAGTTATTTGCATTTTTCATGTAGGACTAACCATAAGCGAGATATAAGTTTGAAAATAATCAATATTTAAAAAAAAGTGCTTTAACAGAAAATGTCATGTGATTTAAAATACACTTAATTTATTGGGTCCAATACATTATTAGAAGAAAAAGGAGGTGACTTAAAAGTCACAGAAGTCTTCAGAATCGTTTTTAAATGCTGCATTTTCGTCTTCATCTCAAACATTGAAAACTGAATTACATTTTTGTTTAGTAACTGTAACAGTTTTCGCTTTGGTTTTTTGCTTATATCTCGAAAACAATTATTCCTATCAATTTTTATCTTTCTTTCAAAATTAAAGCTGATAAAATTTCCTACAAAATAGTTATTTGCATTTTTCTTGTAGGACCAACCATAAGCGAGTTATAGAGTTGGATATAAATAATATTTAACAAAAACTTGCTTTAAAATAAAATGTTTGAAAAACTAAAAAATAAAATTTCCTACAAAATAGTAATTTGCATTTTTCATATAGGACTAACCATAAGCGAGATATAAGTTTAAAAATAATTAATATTTAAAAAAAAAGTGCTTTAACAGAAAATGTCTTGTGATTTAAAATACACTTAATTTATTGGGTCCAATACTTTATTAGAAGAAAAAGGTGACATAAAAGTCACCAAAGTCTTGAGAGTCGTTCTTAGTCGTCATATCAATAACAATAACATTAATAATAATAATACTAATAGTACTAAATTTGCTTATATGCAAGCGCTTTATTAAGGTAACAGTTTATTGGTTTCTTGCTTATATCTCGAAAACAGTTACTCCTATCAATTTTTATCTTTTTACTAAAATTAAAGCTGATAAAATTTCCTACAAAATAGTTATTTGTATTTTTCTTGTAGGACCAAGCATAAGCGAGTTATAGAGATAGATATAAATAATATTTAACAAAAATTTGCTTTAAAATAGAATGTTTGAAATACTGAAATTAAACTAAATTAATTGTGTCTAACACTTTAGTATAGGAAAAAGGAGAAGACATAAAAGTCACCAAAGTCTTCAGAGTCGTTTTTAGTCGTCATATTAATAACAATAACATTAATAATAATAATACTAATAGTACTAAATTTGCTTATATGCAAGCGCTTTATTAAGGTAACAGTTTTTTGGTTTCTTGCTTATATCTCGAAAACAGTTACTCCTATCAATTTTTATCTGTTTACTAAAATTAAAGCTGATAAAATTTCCTACAAAATAGTTATTTGCATTTTTCATGTAGGACTAACCATAAGCGAGATATAAGTTTGAAAATAATCAATATTTAAAAAAAAGTGCTTTAACAGAAAATGTCATGTGATTTAAAATACACTTAATCTATTGGGTCCAATACATTATTAGAAGAAAAAGGAGGTGACTTAAAAGTCACAGAAGTCTTCAGAGTCGTTTTTAAATGCTGCATTTTCGTCTTCGTCTCAAACATTGAAAACTGAATTACATTTTTGTTCAGTAACAGTTACAGTTTTCTTATTGGTTTTTTGCTTATATCTCGAAAACAGTTACTCCTATTAATTTTTATCTTTTTTTCAAAATTAAAGCTGATAAAATTTCCTACAAAATAGTTATTTGCATTTTTCTTGTAGGATCAACCATAAGCGAGTTATAGAGTTGGATATAAATAATATTTAACAAAAACTTGCTTTAAAATAAAATGTTTGAAAAACTAAAAAATAAAATTTCCTACAAAATAGTAATTTGCATTTTTCATGTAGGACTAACCATAAGCGAGATATAAGTTTAAAAATAATTAATATTTAAAAAAAAAGTGTTTTACAGAAAATGTCTTGTGATTTAAAATACACTTAATTTATTGGGTCCAATACTTTATTAGAAGAAAAAGGGGTGACATAAAAGTCACCAAAGTCTTGAGAGTCGTTCTTAGTCGTCATATCAATAACAATAACATTAATAATAATAATACTAATAGTACTAAATTTGCTTATATGCAAGCGCTTAATTAAGGTAACAGTTTCTTGCTTATATCTCGAAAACTTACATTTTTGTTCAGTAACTGTAACAGTTTTTACTTTGGTTTTTTGCTTATATCTCGAAAACAATTACTCCTATCAATTTTTATCTTTTTTTCAAAATTAAAGCTGATAAAATTTCCTACAAAATAGTTATTTGCATTTTTTTTGTAAGACCAACCATAAGCGAGTTATAGAGTTGGATATAAATAATCTTTAACAAAAATTTGCTTTAAAATATAATGTTTGAAAAACCGAAATTAAACTAAATTAATTGAGTCTAACACTTTAGTATAGGAAAAAGGAGAAGACATAAAAGTCACCAAAGACTTCAGAGTCGTTTTTAGTCGTCATATTAATAACAATAACATTAATAATAATAATAATGCTGCATTTTCGTCTTCGTCTCAAACATTGAAAACTGAATTATATTTTTGTTCAGTAACAGTTACAGTTTTCTTATTGGTTTCTTGCTTATATCTCGAAAACAGTTACTTCTATCAATTTTTATCTTTTTTTCAAAATTAAAGCTGATAACATTTCCTACAAAATAGTTATTTGCATTTTTTTGTAGGACCAACCATAAGCGAGTTATAGAGTTGGATATAAATAATCTTTAACAAAAATTTTCTTTAAAATAAAATGTTTGAAAAACTAAAATTAAACCAAATTAATTGTGTCTAACACTTTAGTAGAGGAAAAAGGAGAAGACATAAAGGTCACTAAAGTCTTCAGAGTCGTTTTTAGTCGTCATATTAATAACAATAACATTAATAATAATAATACTAATAGTACTAAATTTGCTTATATGCAAGCGCTTAATTAATGTAACAGTTTTTTGGTTTCTAGCTTATATCTCGAAAACAGTTACACCTATCAAATTTTATCTTTCTTTCAAAATTAAAGCTGATAAAATTTCCAACAAAGTAATTAATTGCATTTTTCTTGTAGGACCAAGCATAAGCGAGTTATAGAGATGAATATAAATAATTTCTAACAAAAATTTGCTTTAAAATAAAATGTTTGAAAAACTGAAATTAAACTAAATTAATTGTGTCTAACACTTAAGTGGAGGAAAAAGGAGAAGACATAAAAGTCTTTAAAGGTTTCAGAATCGTCTTTAGTCGTCATATTAATAACAATAACATTAATAAACTAATAGTACTAAATTTGCTTATATGCAAACGCTGCATTAAGGTAATAGTTTTTTGGTTTCTTGCTTATATCTCGAAAACAGTTACTCCTATCAATTTTTAACTTTTCACCAAAATTAAAGATGATAAAATTTCCTGCAAAATAGTTATTTGCATTTTTCATGTAGAACAAACCATAAGCGAGATATAAGTTTGAAAATAATTAATAATTAAAAAAAAAATGTGTTTTCACAGAAAATGTCTTGTGATTTAAAATACACTTAATTTATTGGGTCCAATATTTAATTAGAAGAAAAAGGAGGTGCAAATAACTATTTTGTTGGAAATTTTATTAGCTTTAATTGTGAAAGAAAGATAAAATTTGATAGGAGTAACTGTTTTCGAGATATAAGGAAAAAACCAATAAGAAAACTGTACCTGTTACTGAACAAAAATGTAATTCAGTTTTCAATGTTTGAGACGAAGACGAAAATGCAGCGTTATTATTATTATTAATGTTATTGTTATTAATATGACGACTAAAAACGACTCTGAAGGCTTTGGTGACTTTTATGTTTTCTCCTTTTTTCAATATTAAAGTGTTAGACTCAATTAATTTAGTTTAATTTCGGTTTTTCAAACATTATATTTTAAAGCAAATTTTTGTTAAAGATTATTTATATCCAACTCTATAACTCGCTTATGGTTGGTCTTCAAAAGAAATGCAAATAACTATTTTGTAGGAAATTTTATCAGCTTTAATTTTGAAAGAAAGATAAAAATTGATAGGAGTAATTGTTTTCGAGATATAAGCAAAAAACCAAAGTAAAAACTGTTACAGTTACTGAACAAAAATGTAATTCAGTTTTCAATGTTTGAGAGGAAGACGAAAATGCAGCATTTAAAAACGACTCTGAAGACTTCAGCGACTTTTATGTCACCTCCTTTTTCTTCTAATAAAGTATTGGACCCAATAAATTAAGTGTATTTTAAATCACAAGACATTTTCTGTTAAAGCACTTTTTTTTAAATATTAATAATTTTTAAACTTATATCTCGCTTATGGTTAGTCTTACATGAAAAATGCAAATAACTATTTTGTAAGAAATTTTATCAGCTTTAATTTTAAAAGAAAGATAAAAATTGATAGGAGTAACTGTTTTCGAGATATAAGCAAAAAACCAATAAGAAAACTGTAACTGTTACTGAACAAAAATGTAATTCAGTTTTCAATGTTTGAGACGAAGACGAAAATGCAGCATTTAAAATCGACTCTGAAGACTTCAGTGACTTATATGTCACCTCCTTTATCTTCTAATAAAGTATTGGACCTAATAAATTAAGTGTATTTTAAATCACAAAACATTTTCTGTTAAAGCACTTTTTTTTTAAATATTAATTATTTTCAAACTTATATCTCGCTTATGGTTAGTCCTACATGAAAAATGCAAATAACTATTTTGTAGGAAATTTTATCACCTTTAATTTTGGTGAAAAAGTAAAAATTGATAGGAGTAACTGTTTTCGAGATATAAGCAAAAAACAAAAAAACTGTTACCTTAATTAAGCGCTTGCATATAAGCAAATTTAGTACTACTAGTATCGTTATTATAAACGTTATTGTTATTAATATGACGACTAAAGACAACTCTAAGACTTTAGTGACTTTTGTCTCCTCCTTTTTCCTCTACTAAAGTGTTAGACACAATTAATTTAGTTTAATTTCAGTTTTTCAAACATTTTATTTTAAAGCAAATTTTTGTTAAATATTAAAAACTATAAAATGGCTTAGATTGCCTAAAAACACACATCACACATGATCTTTTGCATAGAAATGAGAAAACGCTCATGTAACACACAAAATAAGCTCCATTTTTCCTTATTAAAAGTATTATTATTATTATTACTTTTGTTACTATTACTATTATTATTATTATTATTTATATTGTTATTATTATTATTATTAACTTTTGTATAGTAAATGTTTTTATACCAGTTTTAAAATGAGTTATTAATTTTAGACAATTTCTTGCCTAAAAACACAGATCACAGATGATTTCTTGCATACAAATGAGAAAACACTCATATAACACACAAATAAGCTTCATTTGCTTCAAATGTCATGTGATTTAAAATACACTTAATTTATTGGGTCCAATACATTATTAGAAGAAAAAGGAGGTGGCTTAAAAGTCACAGAAGTCTTCAGAGTCGTTTTTAAATGCTGCATTTTCGTCTTCGTCTCAAACATTGAAAACTGAATTACATTTTTGTTCAGTAACAGTTACAGTTTTCTTATTGGTTTTTTGCTTATATCTCGAAAACAGTTACTCCTATTAATTTTTATCTTTTTTTCAAAATTAAAGCTGATAAAATTTCCTACAAAATAGTTATTTGCATTTTTCTTGTAGGATCAACCATAAGCGAGTTATAGAGTTGGATATAAATAATATTTAACAAAAACTTGCTTTAAAATAAAATGTTTGAAAAACTAAAAAATAAAATTTCCTACAAAATAGTAATTTGCATTTTTCATGTAGGACTAACCATAAGCGAGATATAAGTTTAAAAATAATTAATATTTAAAAAAAAAGTGTTTTACAGAAAATGTCTTGTGATTTAAAATACACTTAATTTATTGGGTCCAATACTTTATTAGAAGAAAAAGGGGTGACATAAAAGTCACCAAAGTCTTGAGAGTCGTTCTTAGTCGTCATATCAATAACAATAACATTAATAATAATAATACTAATAGTACTAAATTTGCTTATATGCAAGCGCTTAATTAAGGTAACAGTTTCTTGCTTATATCTCGAAAACTTACATTTTTGTTCAGTAACTGTAACAGTTTTTACTTTGGTTTTTTGCTTATATCTCGAAAACAATTACTCCTATCAATTTTTATCTTTTTTTCAAAATTAAAGCTGATAAAATTTCCTACAAAATAGTTATTTGCATTTTTTTTGTAAGACCAACCATAAGCGAGTTATAGAGTTGGATATAAATAATCTTTAACAAAAATTTGCTTTAAAATATAATGTTTGAAAAACCGAAATTAAACTAAATTAATTGAGTCTAACACTTTAGTATAGGAAAAAGGAGAAGACATAAAAGTCACCAAAGACTTCAGAGTCGTTTTTAGTCGTCATATTAATAACAATAACATTAATAATAATAATAATGCTGCATTTTCGTCTTCGTCTCAAACATTGAAAACTGAATTACATTTTTGTTCAGTAACAGGTACAGTTTTCTTATTGGTTTTTTGCTTATTTAAATCACAAGGATTTAAAATACACTTAATTTATTGGGTCCAATACTTTATTAGAAGAAAAAAGAGGTGACATAAAGGTCACTGAAGTCTTCAGAGTCGTTTTTAAATGCTGCATTTTCGTCTTCGTCTAAAACATTGAAAACTGAATTACATTTTTGTTCAGTAACAGTTACAGTTTTCTTATTGGTTTTTTGCTTATTTCTCGAAAACAGTTACACCTATCAAATTTTATCTTTCTTTCAAAATTAAAGCTGATAAAATTTCCAACAAAGTAATTATTTGCATTTTTCTTGTAGGAACAAGCATAAGCGAGTTATAGAGAGGGATATAAATAATATCTAACAAAAATTTGCTTTAAAATAAAATGTTTGAAAAACTGAAATTAAACAAAATTAATTGTGCCTAAAACTTTAGTGGAGGAAAAAGGAGAAGACATAAAAGTCCCTAAAGGTTTCAGAATCGTCTTTAGTCGTCATATTAATAACAATAACATTAATAATAATAAAACTAATAGTACTAAATTTGCTTATATGCAAACGCTGAATTAAGGTAATAGTTTTTTGGTTTCTTGCTTATATCTCGAAAACAGTTACTCCTTTCAATTTTTATCTTTTTTCAAAATTAAAGCTGATAACATTTCCTACAAAATAGTTATTTGCATTTTTTTGTAGGACCAACCATAAGCGAGTTATAGAGTTGGATATAAATAATCTTTAACAAAAATTTGCTTTAAAATAAAATGTTTGAAAAACTAAAATTAAACTAAATTAATTGTGTCTAACACTTTAGTAGAGGAAAAAGGAGAAGACATAAAGGTCACTAAAGTCTTCAGAGTCGTTTTTAGTCGTCATATTAATAACAATAACATTAATAACAATAATACTAATAGTACTAAATTTGCTTATATGCAAGCGCTTTATTAAGGTAACAGTTTTTTGTTTCTTCCTTATATCTCGAAAACAGTTACTCCTATCAATTTTTATCTTTTTACTAAAATTAAAGCTGATAAAATTTCCTACAAAATAGTTATTTGTATTTTTCTTGTAGAACCAAGCATAAGCGAGTTATAGAGATAGATATAAATAATATTTAACAAAAATTTGCTTTAAAATAAAATGTTTGAAATACTGAAATTAAACTAAATTAATTGTGTCTAACACTTTAGTATAGGAAAAAGGAGAAGACATAAAATTCACCAAAGTCTTCAGAGTCGTTTTTAGTCGTCATATTAATAACAATAACATTAATAATAATAATACTAATAGTACTAAATTTGCTTATATGCAAGCGCTTTATTAAGGTAACAGTTTTTTGGTTTCTTGCTTATATCTCGAAAACAGTTACTCCTATCAATTTTTATCTTTTTACTAAAATTAAAGCTGATAAAATTTCCTACAAAATAGTTATTTGTATTTTTCTTGTAGGACCAAGCATAAGCGAGTTATAGAGATAGATATAAATAATATTTAACAAAAATTTGCTTTAAAATAAAATGTTTGAAATACTGAAATTAAACTAAATTAATTGTGTCTAACACTTTAGTATAGGAAAAAGGAGAAGACATAAAAGTCACCAAAGTCTTCAGAGTCGTTTTTAGTCGTCATATTAATAACAATAACATTAATAATAATAATACTAATAGTACTAAATTTGCTTACATGTAAGCGCTTTATTAAGGTAACAGTTTTTTGGTTTCTTGCTTATATCTCGAAAACAGTTACTCCTATCAATTTTTATCTGTTTACTAAAATTAAAGCTGATAAAATTTCCTACAAAATAGTTATTTGCATTTTTTATGTAGGACTAACCATAAGCGAGATATAAGTTTGAAAATAATTAAAATTTAAAAAAAAAAGTGCTTTAACAGAAAATGTCTTGTGATTTAAAATCCACTTAATTTATTGGGTCCAATACATTATTAGAAGAAAAAGGAGGTGACTTAAATGTCACTGAAGTCTTCAGAGTCGTTTTTAAATGCTGCATTTTCGTCTTCGTCTCAAACATTGAAAACTGAATTACATTTTTGTTTAGTAACTGTAACAGTTTTTACTTTGGTTTTTTGCTTATATCTCGAAAACAATTACTCCTATCAATTTTTATCTTTCTTTCAAAATTAAAGCTGATAAAATTTCACAAAATATTTTCGTTGATTCTTTGTTAGAAGCAGCAAACCTAACATTAAAGAATCTGAAAACTTTGTATTCGGACACAAACCACCGAATTTTGTATCAGTTTAGACAAAAACGGTTGATTTTCGACAATATTTTGCTTTCAACAAGAAAACTTATATCAAACTGACTAAAAACGTCTTATTTTAGCACAAAACAAAAGATTTGCGTTATAGTCTTAAAGCTGATTCATGCCACAGTTTGGATAAAAACCAAATATTTTTGTTAATTCATTGTTACAAACAAGAAACCTTACATCAAAGAAACTGAAAACCCCTTATTCAGGCACAGAAATTCGAATTACGTTTCAGTCTGAACAAAAACTGCTTATTTTAGACGATCCTTTGTTTTGAACACGAAAACTTACATTAAAAAGATAAAAACGTACAAACTGCAATATAAAATGTCTTTATAGGACAAAACATGATGTTTGGCATCTGTTTAATAAAAATTTACTCGTTTGGAAGCATAGAATCATTCCAAATAAGGTATTCTCGTCGAAACTATAATGTAATTAGTATTTTGTGCTAAAATACAGCGTTTTTGTTAGATTTTTTAACAATTTTGTCTATTTTAGGCAATGAAACGAAAAGGATTAGCTGCCTTTATCCAAAGTGATACATAAATTGCTCTTTTATGCCAGATTAATACGTTTTTAGTATATTCGATGTAAGTTTTCTTGTTCAAAGCAAAAGATCGTCTAAAATAAGCCGTTTTTGTTTGAACTGATGAACAATTCAGACTGAGAGTCAACAAAAATAATTTGTTTTAATCCAAACTGATACTTTTTGACCCTATAAGAGTCCTATAAGAGTCCGAGATACGCCGTTCTCGTCAAGTCTATAACGTAATTCGTTTTTATGTGTCAGAATACGACGTTTTCTGTCTGTTTAATATAAGTTTTTAATAATAATAATAATAATAATAATAACAATAACAATAATAATAATAATAATAATAATGAAAATAATAATAGTAATAAAAGTAAGCTTAGTTTTCTAAGCAAAAATGAAGCTTATTTTGTGTGTTATATGAGCGTTTTCTCATTTCTATGCAAGAAATCATCTGTGATGTGTTTTTAGGCAAGAAATTGTCTAAAATTAATAACTCATTTTAAAACTGGTATAAAAACATTTACTACACAAAAGTTAATAATAATAATAATAATAATAATAATAATAATAATAATAATAATAGTAATAATAATAATAATAATAATAATAATAATAATAATAGTAATAAAAGTAAGCTTAGTTTTCTAAGCAAAAATGAAGCTTATTTTGTGTGTTATATGAGCGTTTTCTCATTTCTATGCAAGAGATCATCTGTGATCTGTGTTTTTAGGCAAGAAATTGTCTAAAATTAATAACTCATTTTAAAACTGGTATAAAAACATTTACTATACAAAAGTTATAATCGGTTAATAATAATAATAATAATAATAATAATAATAATAGTAATAATAAAAATAATAGAAATAATAATAATAATAATAAAAATAATAATAATAGTAGTAATAAATGTAAGCTAGGTTTTCTAAGCAAAAATGAAGTTTATTTTGTGTCTTATATGAGTGTTTTCTCATTTCTATGCAAGAAATCATCTGTGATCTGTGTTTTTAGGCAAGAAATTGTCTAAAATTAATAACTCATTTTAAAACTGGTATAAAAACATTTACTATACAAAAGTTATAATCGGTTAATAATAATAATAATAATAATAATAATAATAGTAATAATAAAAATAATAGAAATAATAATAATAATAATAAAAATAATAATAATAGTAGTAATAAATGTAAGCTAGGTTTTCTAAGCAAAAATGAAGTTTATTTTGTGTGTTATATGAGTGTTTTCTCATTTCTATGCAAGAAATCATCTGTGATCGGTGTTTTTAGGCAAGAAATTGTCTAAAATTAATAACTCATTTTAAAACTGGTATAAAAACATTTACTATACAAAAGTTAATAATAATAATAATAATAATAATAATAATAATAATATAAATAATAATAATAATAATAATAATAGTAATAATAATAATAATAATAATAATAATAATAGTAATAAAAGTAAGCTTAGTTTTCTAAGCAAAAATGAAGCTTATTTTGTGTGTTATATGAGCGTTTTCTCATTTCTATGCAAGAGATCATCTGTGATCTGTGTTTTTAGGCAAGAAATTGTCTAAAATTAATAACTCATTTTAAAACTGGTATAAAAACATTTACTATACAAAAGTTATAATCGGTTAATAATAATAATAATAATAATAATAATAATAATAATAATAATAATAATAATAATAATAATAATAATAATAATAATAGTAATAGTAACAAAAGTAATAATAATAATAATACTTTTAATAAGGAAAAATGGAGCTTATTTTCTGTGTTACATGAGCGTTTTCTCATTTCTATGCAAAAGATCATGTGTGATCTGTGTTTTTAGGCAATCTAAGCCATTTTATAGTTTTTAATATTTAACAAAAATTAGCTTTAAAATAAAATGTTTGAAAAACTGAAATTAAACTAAATTAATTGAGTCTAACACTTTAGTAGAGGAAAAAGGAGGAGACATAAAAGTCACAAAAGTCTTAGAGTTGTCTTTAGTCGTCATAATAATAACAATAACATTTATAATAGCAATACTACTAGTACTAAATTTGCTTATATGCAAGCGCTTAATTAAGGTAACAGTTTTTTTGTTTTTTGCTTATATCTCGAAAACAGTTACTCCAATCAATTTTTACTTTTTCACCAAAATTAAAGGTGATAAAATTTCCTACAAAATAGTTATTTGCATTTTCCATGTAGAACTAACCATAAGCGAGATATAAGTTAAATAATTAATAATTGAAAAAAAGTGTTTTAACAGAGAATGTCTTGTGATTTAAAATACACTTAATTTATTGGGTCCAATACTTTATTAGAAGAAAAAAAGGTGACATAAAAGTCACTGAAGTCTTCAGAGTCGTTTTTAAATGCTGCATTTTCGTCTCAAGTTTTTAGTCGTCAAATTAATAACAATAACATTAATAATAATAATACTAATATTACTAAATTTGCTTATATGCAAGCGCTTAATTAAGGTAACAGTTTCTTGCTTATATCTCGAAAACAGTTACTCTTATCAATTTTTATTTTTTTACTAAAATTAAAGCTGATAAAATTTCCTACAAAATAGTTATTTGCATTTTTCATGTAGGACTAACCATAAGCGAGATATAAGTTTGAAAATAATCAATATTTAAAAAAAAAGTGCTTTAACAGAAAATGTCTTGTGATTTAAAATACACTTAATTTATTGGGTCCAATACTTTATTAGAAAAAAAAGGAGGTGACTTAAAAGTCACTGAAGTCTTCAGAGTCGTTTTTAAATGCTGCATTTTTGTCTTCGTCTCAAACATTGAAAACTGAATTACATTTTTGTTTAGTAACTGTTACAGTTTTCACTTTGGTTTTTTGCTTATATCTCGAAAACAGTTACTCCTATAAATTTTTATCTTTCCTTCAAAATTAAAGCTGATAAAATTTCCTACAAAATTGTTTTTATCATTTTTTTTGTAGGACCAACCATAAGCGAGTTATAGAGTTGGATATAAATAATCTTTAACAAAAATTTGCTTTAAAATAAAATGTTTGAAAAACCGAAATTAAACTAAATTAATTGGGTCTAACACTTTAGTAGAGAAAAAAGGAGGAGACGTAAAAGTCACCAAAGTCTTCAGAGTCGTTTTTAATCGTCATATTAATAACAATAACATTAATAATAATAATACTAATAATACTAAATTTGCTTACATGCAAACGCTTAATTAAGGTAACAGTTTTTTGGTTTCTTGATTATATCTCGAAAACAGTTACTCCTATCAATTTTTATCATTTTACTAAAATTAAAGCTGATAAAATTTCCTACAAAATAGTTATTTGCATTTTTCATGTAGGACTAACCATAAGCGAGATAGAAGTTTGAAAATAATTAATATTTAAAAAAAAAGTGCTTTAACAGAAAATGTCTTGTGATTTAAAATACGCTTAATTTATTGGGACCAATACTCTATTAGAAGAAAAAGGAGGTGACATAAAAGTCACTGAAGTCTTCAGAGTCGTTTTTAAATGCTGCATTTTCGTCTTCGTCTCAAATATTGAAAACTGAATTACATTTTTGTTCAGTAACTGTAACAGTTTTCACTTTGGTTTTTTGCTTATATCTCGAAAACAGTTACTCCTATCAATTTTTATCTTTCTTTCAAAATTAAAGCTGATAAAATTTCCTACAAAATAGTTATTTGCATTTCTTTTGTAAGACCAACCATAAGCGAGTTATAGAGTTGGATATAAATAATCTTTAACAAAAATTTGCTTTAAAATAAAATGTTTGAAAAACCGAAATTAAACTAAATTAATTGGGTCTAACACTTTAGTATAGGAAAAAGGAGAAGACATAAAAGTCACTAAATGTTTCAGAGTCGTTTTTAGTCGTCATATTAATAACAATAACATTAATAATAATAATACTAATAGTACTAAATTTGCTTATATGCAAGCGCTTTATTAAGGTAACAGTTTTTTGGTTTCTTGCTTATATCTCGAAAACAGTTACTCCTATGAATTTTTACCTTTTTTTCAAAATTAAAACTGATAAAATTTCCTACAAAACAGTTATTTCCATTTTTTTGTAGGACCAACCATAAGCGAGTTATAGAGTTGGATATAAATAATCTTTAACAAAAATTTGCTTTAAAATAAAATGTTTGAAAAACCGATATTAAACTAAATTAATTGGGTCTAACACTTTAGTAGAGGAAAAAGGAGAAGACATAAAAATCACCAAAGTCTTCAGAGTTGTTTTTAGTACTAAATTTGCTTATATGCAAGCGCTTAATTAAGGTAACAGTTTTTTGGTTTCTTGCTTATATCTCGAAAACAGTTACTCCTATCAATTTTTATCTTTTTACTAAAATTAAAGCTGATAAAATTTCCTACAAAATAGTAATTTGCATTTTTCATGTAGGACTAACCATAAGCGAGATATAAGTTTGAAAATAATTAATATTAAAAAAAAAGTGTTTTAACAGAAAATGTCTTGTGATTTAAAATACACTTAATTTAATGGGTCCAATACTTTATTAGAAGAAAAAGGAGGTGACATAAAAGTCACTGAAGTCTTCAGAGTCGATTTTAAATGCTGCATTTTCGTCTTTGTGTCAAACATTGAAAACTGAATTACATTTTTGTTTAGTAACAGTTACAGTTTTCTTATTGGTTTTTTGCTTATATCTCGAAAACAGTTACTCCTATCAATTTTTATCTTTTTACTAAAATTAAAGCTGATAAAATTTCCTAAAAAATAGTTATTTGTATTTTTCTTGTAGGGCCAAGCATAAGCGAGTTATAGAGATAGATATAAATAATATTTAACAAAAATTTGCTTTAAAATAAAATGTTTGAAATACTGAAATTAAACTAAATTAATTGTGTCTAACACTTTAGTATAGGAAAAAGGAGAAGACATAAAAGTCACCATAGTCTTCAGAGTCGTTTTTAGTCGTCATATTAATAACAATAACATTAATAATAATAATACTAATAGTACTAAATTTGCTTATATGCAAGCGCTTTATTAAGGTAACAGTTTTTTGGTTTCTTGCTTATATCTCGAAAACAGTTACTCCTATCAATTTTTATCTGTTTACTAAAATTAAAGCTGATAAAATTTCCTACAAAATAGTTATTTGCATTTTTCATGTAAGACTAACCACAAGCGAGATGTAAGTTTGAAAATAATCAATATTTAAAAAAAAAGTGCTTTAACAGAAAATGTCATGTGATTTAAAATTCACTTAATTTATTGGGTCCAATACATTATTAGAAGAAAAAGGAGGTGACTTAAAAGTCACAGAAGTCTTCAGAGTCGTTTTTAAATGCTGCATTTTCGTCTTCGTCTCAAACATTGAAAACTGAATTACATTTTTGTTTAGTAACTGTAACTGTTTTCACTTTGGTTTTTTTCTTATATCTCGAAAACTATTATTTCTATCAATTTTTATCTTTCTTTCAAAATTAAAGCTGATAAAATTTCCTACAAAATAGTTATTTACATTTTTCTTGTAGGACGAACCATAAGCGAGTTATAGAGTTGGATATAAATAATATTTAACAAAAACTTGCTTTAAAATTAAATGTTTGAAAAACTAAAAAATAAAATTTCCTACAAAATAGTAATTTGCATTTTTCATGTAGGACTAACCATAAGCGAGATATAAGTTTAAAAATAATTAATATTTAAAAAAAAAGTGCTTTAACAGAAAATGTCTTGTGATTTAAAATACACTTAATTTATTGGGTCCAATACTTTATTAGAAGAAAAAGGAGGTGACATAAAAGTCACCAAAGTCTTGAGAGTCGTTCTTAGTCGTCATATCAATAACAATAACATTAATAATAATAATAATACTAATAGTACTAAATTTGCTTATATGCAAGCGCTTAATTAAGGTAACAGTTTCTTGCTTATATCTCGAAAACTTACATTTTTGTTCAGTAACTGTAACAGTTTTTACTTTGGTTTTTTGCTTATATCTCGAAAACAATTACTCCTATCAATTTTTATCTTTCTTTCAAAATTAAAGCTGATAAAATTTCCTACAAAATAGTTATTTGCATTTCTTTTGTAAGACCAAACATAAGCGAGTTATAGAGTTGGATATAAATAATCTTTAACAAAAATTTGCTTTAAAATAAAATGTTTGAAAAACCGAAATTAAACTAAATTAATTAAAACTAACACTTTAGTTGAGGAAAAAGGAGAAGACATAAAAGTCACCAAAGTCTTGAGAGTCGTTTTTAGTCGTCATATTAATAACAATAACATTAATAATAATAATACTTATAGTACTAAATTTGCTTATATGCAAGCGCTTTATTAAGGTAACAGTTTTTTGGTTTCTTGCTTATATCTCGAAAACAGTTACTCCTATCAATTTTTATCTTTTTACTAAAATTAAAGCTGATAAAATTTCATACAAAATAGTTATTTGTATTTTTCTTGTAGGACCAAGCATAAGCGAGTTATAGAGATAGATATAAATAATATTTAACAAAAATTTGCTTTAAAATAAAATGCTTGAAATACTGAAATTAAACTAAATTAATTGTGTCTAACACTTTAGTATAGGAAAAAGGAGAAGACATAAAAGTCACCAAAGTCTTCAGAGTCGTTTTTAGTCGTCATATTAATAACAATAACATTAATAATAATAATACTAATAGTACTAAATTTGCTTATATGCAAGCGCTTTATTAAGGTAACAGTTTTTTGGTTTCTTGCTTATATCTCGAAAACAGTTACTCCTATCAATTTTTATCTGTTTACTAAAACTAAAGCTGATAAAATTTCCTACAAAATAGTTATTTGCATTTTTCATGTAAGACTAACCACAAGCGAGATGTAAGTTTGAAAATAATCAATATTTAAAAAAAAAGTGCTTTAACAGAAAATGTCTTGTGATTTGAAATACACTTAATTTATTGGGTCCAATACATTATTAGAAGAAAAAGGAGGTGACTTAAAAGTCACAGAAGTCTTCAGAGTCGTTTTTAAATGCTGCATTTTCGTCTTCGTCTCAAACATTGAAAACTGAATTACATTTTTGTTTAGTAACTGTAACAGTTTTCACTTTGGTTTTTTGCTTATATCTCGAAAACAATTATTCCTATCAATTTTTATCTTTCTTTCAAAATTATAGCTGATAAAATTTCCTACAAAATAGTTATTTGCATTTTTCTTGTAGGACCAACCATAAGCGAGTTATAGAGTTGGATATAAATAATATTTAACAAAAACTTGCTTTAAAATAAAATGTTTGAAAAACTAAAAAATAAAATTTCCTACAAAATAGTAATTTGCATTTTTCATATAGGACTAACCATAAGCGAGATATAAGTTTAAAAATAATTAATATTTAAAAAAAAAGTGCTTTAACAGAAAATGTCTTGTGATTTAAAATACACTTAATTTATTGGGTCCAATACTTTATTAGAAGAAAAAGGAGGTGACATAAAAGTCACCAAAGTCTTGAGAGTCGTTCTTAGTCGTCATATCAATAACAATAACATTAATAATAATAATACTAATAGTACTAAATTTGCCTATATGCAAGCGCTTAATTAAGGTAACAGTTTCTTGCTTATATCTCGAAAACTTACATTTTTGTTCAGTAACTGTAACAGTTTTTACTTTGGTTTTTTGCTTATATTTCGAAAACAATTACTCCTATCAATTTTTAACTTTCTTTCAAAATTAAAGCTGATACAATTTCCTACAAAATAGTTATTTGCATTTCTTTTGTAAGACCAACCATAAGCGAGTTATAGAGTTGGATATAAATAATCTTTAACAAAAATTTGCTTTAAAATATAATGTTTGAAAAACCGAAATTAAACTAAATTAATTGAATCTAACACTTTAGTATAGGAAAAAGGAGAAGACATAAAAGTCACCAAAGTCTTCAGAGTCGTTTTTAGTCGTCATATTAATAACAATAACATCAATAATAATAATAATGCTGCATTTTCGTCTTCGTCTCAAACATTGAAAACTGAATTACATTTTTGTTCAGTAACAGTTACAGTTTTCTTATTGGTTTTTTGCTTATATCTCGAAAACAGTTACTCCTAACAATTTTTATCTTTCTTTCAAAATTAAAGCCGATAAAATTTCCTACAAAATAGTTATTTGCATTTTTCTTGTAGGACCAACCATAAGCGAGTTATAGAGTTGGGTATAAATAATATTTAACGAAAACTTGCTTTAAAATAAAATGTTTGAAAAACTAAAATTAAACTAAATTAATTGTGTCTAACACTTTAGTAGAGGAAAAAGGAGAAGAGATAAAGGTCACTAAAGGTTTCAGAGTCGTCTTTAGTCGTCATATTAATAACAATAACATTAATAATAATACTAATAGTACTAAATTTGCTTACATGCAAACGCTTAATTAAGGTAACAGTTTTTTGGTTTCTTGCTTATATCTGGAAAACAGTTACTTATATCAATTTTTATCTTTTTACTAAAATTAAAGCTGATAAAATTTTCTACAAAATAGTTATTTGCATTTTTCATGTAAGACTAAGCATAAGCGAGATATAAGTTTAAAAATGATTAATATTTAAAAAAAAAGTGCTTTAACAGAAAATGTCTTGTGATTTAAAATACACTTAATTTATTGAGTCCAATACTATATTAGAAGAAAAAGGAGGTGACATAAAAGTCGCTGAAGTCTTCAGAGTCGTTTTTAAATGCTGCATTTTCGTCTTCGTCTCAAACATTGAAAACTGAATTACATTTTTGTTCAGTAACTGTAACAGTTTTTACTTTGGTTTTTTGCTTATATCTCGAAAACAATTACTCCTATCAATTTTTATCTTTCTTTCAAAATTAAAACTGATAAAATTTCCTACAAAATTTATTTGCATTTCTTTTGTAAGACCAACCATAAGCGAGTTATAGAGTTGGATATAAATAATCTTTAACAAAAATTTGCTTTAAAATATAATGTTTGAAAAACCGAAATTAAACTAAATTAATTGAGTCTAACACTTTAGTATAGGAAAAAGGAGAAGACATAAAAGTCACCAAAGACTTCAGAGTCGTTTTTAGTCGTCATATTAATAACAATAACATTAATAATAATAATAATGCTGCATTTTCGTCTTCGTCTCAAACATTGAAAACTGAATTACATTTTTGTTCAGTAACAGTTACAGTTTTCTTATTGGTTTCTTGCTTATATCTCGAAAACAGTTACTTCTATCAATTTTTATCTTTTTTTCAAAATTAAAGCTGATAACATTTCCTACAAAATAGTTATTTGCATTTTTTTGTAGGACCAACCATAAGCGAGTTATAGAGTTGGATATAAATAATCTTTAACAAAAATTTTCTTTAAAATAAAATGTTTAAAAAACTAAAATTAAACCAAATTAATTGTGTCTAACACTTTAGTAGAGGAAAAAGGAGAAGACATAAAGGTCACTAAAGTCTTCAGAGTCGTTTTTAGTCGTCATATTAATAACAATAACATTAATAATAATAATACTAATAGTACTAAATTTGCTTATATGCAAGCGCTTAATTAATGTAACAGTTTTTTGGTTTCTAGCTTATATCTCGAAAACAGTTACACCTATCAAATTTTATCTTTTTTTCAAAATTAAAGCTGATAAAATTTCCAACAAAGTAATTATTTGCATTTTTCTTGTGGGACCAAGCATAAGCGAGTTATAGAGATGAATATAAATAATATCTAACAAAAATTTGCTTTAAAATAAAATGTTTGAAATACTGAAATTAAACTAAATTAATTGTGTCTAACACTTTAGTATAGGAAAAAGGAGAAGACATAAAAGTCACCAAAGTCTTCAGAGTCGTTTTTAGTCGTCATATTAATAACAATAACATTAATAATAATAATACTAATAGTACTAAATTTGCTTATATGCAAGCGCTTTATTAAGGTAACAGTTTTTTGGTTTCTTGCTTATATCTCGAAAACAGTTACTCCTATCAATTTTTATCTGTTTACTAAAATTAAAGCTGATAAAATTTCCTACAAAATAGTTATTTGCATTTTTCATGTAGGACTAACCATAAGCGAGATGTAAGTTTGAAAATTATTAATATTTAAAAAAAAGTGCTTAAACAGAAAATGTCTTGTGATTTAAAATACACTTAATTTATTGGGTCCAATACATTATTAGAAGAAAAAGGAGGTGACATAAAAGTCACTGAAGTCTTCAGAGTCGATTTTAAATGCTGCATTTTCGTCTTTGTCTCAAACATTGAATACTGAATTACATTTTTGTTTAGTAACAGTTACAGTTTTCTTATTGGTTTTTTGCTTATATCTCGAAAACAGTTATTCCTATCAATTTTTATCTTTCTTTTAAAATCAAAGCTGATAAAATTTCTTACAAAATAGTTATTGGCATTTTTTTTGTAGGACCAACCATAAGCGAGGTATAGAGTTGGATATAAATAATCTTTAACAAAAATTTGCTTTAAAATAAAATGTTTGAAAAACCGAAATTCAACTAAATTAATTAAGACTAACACTTTAGTTGAGGAAAAAGGAGAAGACATAAAAGTCACCAAAGTTTTGAGAGTGGTTTTTAGTCGTCATATTAATAACAATAACATTAATAATAATAATACTAATAGTACTAAATTTGCTTATATGCAAGCGCTTTATTAAGGTAACAGTTTTTTGGTTTCTTGCTTATATCTCGAAAACAGTTACTCCTATCAATTTTTATCTTTTTACTAAAATTAAAGCTGATAAAATTTCCTACAAAATAGTTATTTGTATTTTTCTTGTAGGACCAAGCATAAGCGAGTTATAGAGATAGATATAAATAATATTTAACAAAAATTTGCTTTAAAATAAAATGTTTGAAATACTGAAATTAAACTAAATTAATTGTGTCTAACACTTTAGTATAGGAAAAAGGAGAAGACATAAAAGTCACCAAAGTCTTCAGAGTCGTTTTTAGTCGTCATATTAATAACAATAACATTAATAATAATAATACTAATAGTACTAAATTTGCTTATATGCAAGCGCTTTATTAAGGTAACAGTTTTTTGGTTTCTTGCTTATATCTCGAAAACAGTTACTCCTATCAATTTTTATCTGTTTACTAAAATTAAAGCTGATAAAATTTCCTACAAAATAGTTATTTGCATTTTTCATGTAGGACTAACCATAAGCGAGATGTAAGTTTGAAAATTATTAATATTTAAAAAAAAGTGCTTTAACAGAAAATGTCTTGTGATTTAAAATACACTTAATTTATTGGGTCCAATACTTTATTAGAAGAATAAGGAGGTGACATAAGAGTCGCTGAAGTCTTCAGAGTCGTTTTTAAATGCTGCATTTTCGTCTTCGTCTCAAACATTGAAAACTGAATTACATTTTTGTTCAGTAACTGTAACAGTTTTTACTTTAGTTTTTTGCTTATATCTCGAAAACAATTACTACTATCAATTTTTATCTTTCTTTCAAAATTAAAGCTGATAAAATTTCCTACAAAATAGTTATTTGCATTTTTTATGTAGGACTAACCATAAGCGAGATATAAGTTTGAAAATAATTAATATTTAAAAAAAAAGTGCTTTAACAGAAAATGTCTTGTGATTTAAAATACACTTAATTTAATGGGTCCAATACATTATTAGAAGAAAAAGGAGGTGACATAAAAGTCACTGAAGTCTTCAGAGTCGATTTTAAATGCTGCATTTTCGTCTTTGTCTCAAACATTGAATACTGAATTACATTTTTGTTTAGTAACAGTTACAGTTTTCCTATTGGTTTTTTGCTTATATCTCGAAAACAGTTATTCCTATCAATTTTTATCTTTCTTTCAAAATCAAAGCTGATAAAATTTCCTACAAAATAGTTATTGGCATTTTTTTTGTAGGACCAACCATAAGCGAGGTATAGAGTTGGATATAAATAATCTTTAACAAAAATTTGCTTTAAAATAAAATGTTTGAAAAACCGAAATTAAACTAAATTAATTAAGACTAACACTTTAGTTGAGGAAAAAGGAGAATACATAAAAGTCACCAAAGTTTTGAGAGTGGTTTTTAGTCGTCATATTAATAACAATAACATTAATAATAATAATACTAATAGTACTAAATTTGCTTATATGCAAGCGCTTTATTAAGGTAACAGTTTTTTGGTTTCTTGCTTATATCTCGAAAACAGTTA
>NW_026986737.1:0-15000 GCF_031307605.1 Tribolium castaneum
TCTGGGATCTGTGTTTTTAGGCTAGAAATGGTCTAAAATTAATAACTTATTTTAAAACTGCTATAAAAACATTTACTATACAAAAGTTATAATCGGTTTTTAATAATAATAATAATAATAATAATAATAATAATAATAATAATAATAATAAATGCCTTTATTTAAGTAAAAACTGAGGAGGCGAAGTCTAGCTAATGCTACTCCACTTAACCTCGCATATAACAAAAAGTTTAAATTACATAACAAAAAATACAAATATAAGCAAAGAGAAAATAAAAAAAAAGAAAAAATTTTTAAAATGTAAATTAACAGGTATAAAAGTAATAGAAACATTCTTAATATAGACAAAAAGTAAGATTGTGAAAAAGAGAAAAAACAGTATTAGCAAAAGAAGAATAATCATTAAAGTAACAGAAATTTAAATTTGATTTGTTTTTTAAAGAAGTTTACTGGCTTTGATTTAAAAATATTTTCTATATTGTTATAAATAACAACAGCATTATAACTAAAAGACCTCTGGAACAAGGCTGTACGGAAACAGGGCATGGACAAGCGAGAAACATGACGTAAATTAGCACTGTGCAGAGATCGGCGATGTACAAGTTTTTTCTTTAGATAAGGAGGTGTTGACGTAGACAGAGTAGAGTGAACCAAGACAGCCATCAGATATTGAAAATGAAGGTCGAGTTTTAACCAATTTATTTGTTTAATTTTAACAGAAATATGATCATATTTTTTTAATTTGAAAATGAATCTACAGCAGTTATTTTGAATTTTTTGTAAGCGGTATTTATAACTAGAGTCAAGACAAGGATAAAAAACAGTGAGACAGTAATTTATAATCGGTAAAACAAGCATTTCGCATAGTTTTTTTCTTAATTTGAAATTTATTATATTAAAATTCTGATAAAGTTGTCTTAGACACACATAACTTTTTTTCACTAAGAGAGAGACATGATTTTTAAAACGTAAGTTTTGATCAAAGACTACCCCCAGTAGTTTTACACTTTTGACAAGCTTTAATTTAGATTTTCCGCAATGTATGTTGAGAGTCGATACGAGATTACTATCATCAAATTTAGGTCCGAAAACTATAAAGGAACACTTTTCATCATTAAGCTTCAGATTGTGAGTAAATGAATAAGTCTGAATACCTTCTAGATCAAAATTGAGACAACGATTTGCCTCAACAACTGTGCTGCGCTTAAAAGAGTACTCTAATTGCGTATCATCAGCAAATGCATGAATGGTTGAATGTTGAATAGAGTTTGCTATGTCAAAAGTATATAACAGATACAATAAGGGTCCTAAAACAGAGCCTTGGGGTACACCTGATGTAACTGCTCCGCGGTATGATAATAAATTAGTAAGTTAAACCATTTGGGTACGTCCATTTAAGTAATGAAAAAAAAATCTTAAACAACTTGCATCAAAGCCTAAAAATTTTAGTTAAAAATTATTGTCTAAAATATTTGTCAATGATGTATTAGTACTAAAACCTTTTCTAAAACCAGATTGTGAAGGTGGAAGAATATTATGGGAAGTGACGAAAGTATAAAGTTGTTTAAAAATTACTTTTTCAAGTATTTTCGATAAGGTTGAAATAATACTAATAGGTCTGAGATCACTATAATTTTGAGGTTCGCTTACTTTTGGTAACGGCTTTACGAGAGTAATTTTCCAATGAACAGGATAGTAACCAGATTCTAAACAACAGTTTAGAATGTGAGTTATATATTTATCAATAAATGGACTGCAAAACTTTAGCATCTTGGCATTTATTCCATCAAAACCTGTAGCGTTTGACTGAAGGTCAAAAATTATATCATGGATTTCATTTACGGTAGGTAGCTGAAGTGAAAATTTAAGTTCCTTACTATAAGTGCTTTGAAGGTAATAATTAAGTGTTTGATCATGGGGAGGATTTGAATTAAAAACAGATAAGAAATAATCATTGATTTTGTTAACATCGTTTAAATGTGAAGGAATATGGGTGTTCTCACGAGATCTCAAACCAAATTTATTTAATGTTTTCCATAACATTTTATTATTATTGTTAATTTTGTTTAAAAAGGCTGCTTTTTCTTTTTTAATTGCAGAGACACAAAAATTTCGAAATTGGCGATATGCTTCCCAATCAGCATCGAGTTTAGTTAGTTTAAATTTGGTTAAAGATACATCTCTTTT
The DNA here is from genome assembly GCF_031307605.1 of Tribolium castaneum. Lineage (NCBI taxonomy): Eukaryota > Metazoa > Arthropoda > Insecta > Coleoptera > Tenebrionidae > Tribolium > Tribolium castaneum. Next base: position 2,188 of record NW_026986737.1, read on the forward strand.
TTTCATAAGTTTCTTAATATTTTCTGTTAACCAGGGTGAGAATTTTTTTGTAAGTTTTTTAGTAACCAGAGGAGCATGTTTGTCAAACAATTTTATAACATTGTAATTAAAAAGGTATAACTTGGAGTCAATATCATTTATATAAAAAATATCATCCCAGTTTAAATTTTGTAAATCTTGGAGGAAGCAGGATTTTAAAAAATATTTGTAATCTCTGTAGGTAACATAAGTTAAGAAGTTTAAAGTGACTTTTACTTTTAAGGTACAGTGTATGATGCAGTGATCGGAAAAAATGTCTGCATTTAAAGTTCCAGAAGCAATAATCTTATCTGGAAAATTGGTATAAATGACATCTAGAATTTTTTGACTAGTTTTGGAGATACGTGTCGGTTCACTAATAATTTGAGTAAAATCGTAAGACCCAAAAATATCTATTACATTGTTTTCGAAAGTATGGTCAATATTTAAGTCACCTAAGAAAATTAATTTTTCATATTTTAGAAGTAAAGTAGGTAATAACTCTTCTAGAAACTCCGTGAGAACACCAATATTATTTGAGGGGCTGCGATAGATAACCCCCAAAAGAAAATGACAAAATGTGGTTTTAATTTCTACTAATAAACATTCAATTTCTGTAGGACTTTTTATATTTTCAACTATTTTAGATGAAATATTTTCTCTAATATATGCAGCTACACCACCACCCCGTCTAGCGACACGGTCCTGTCTTAATAATTTGAAACCCGGTACGTCAACCGCTTGCGACGGCAACTGACTTGTCAACCAAGTTTCTGACTCACCCATTATATCAAAATCATTCTCTAGAATACTATCTCTAAAAGCATCAAAGCCAGTAAATAAAGATCTAGCATTTACATGAGCAATTTTAAAGTTGTGATCCATAAAAGAGAATAAAATAAGAGGAGAAGAAAAAATAAAATTATAAATTTTAATATTAGTTAACAATAATTAGTCTTTTGCTTTACAAGATTCAATATGTGTTGATACGTATGACAAGATAAATCATTTGCTGTATGATCAGTAGTTAATTGCAATTTAAACCGAGAATTTGAGAATGTACAATTTGGACAACATAATCTTTCTGTTTCACAATCTTTCATTTTGTGGGATCCGCTACATTTGGGACAGATAGCTACTTGTGAAGTACATTTGTTCTTGGTATGACCGTATTTGCAACATTTGTAGCATTTTATTAAGTTGAAACATTCAGCTATATTAGATTTATGCCAACCGATATATAGCGAACCCCTTTCGATAATATTTTTAAAGAGAAACGGTGTAACTTCAATAATAATGTTATAATCTTTTTTGTTTTTGATTTTGGCAACTACTTTAATATCCTCAATGGAAGCATTAAGATCATTTCTAGAGATAATCTTCCACAAGCCCAGGTTGAGTTGCATCTTCAGCAGGAACATTATAAATTTTTAGACGAGGGTTAAATTTACCAGGTACTGAAGCTGTGTAGGATGAGTTGCCTTTCGAAGAAACTAAGTCCTTTAATTTGCTCAAGGACTCTTTATTTTTACAATTTATTAATAAACCACTTTTTATATGCTTTGTACCATTTACATTTATTTTTAAATCGGATTCGTTACACATATTTTTAATATTTTTCTCGATTTGAGCACTATTTTTATTTTGATCAGACGATTTTAATATAAGCACATCAGCTGAAGAATGGTTAGATTTAGATTTTTTCAACGCGCTGCTATAAGAACATGAAGGCGAGTTTTTACTCGATATTGTATCGCGATTTAAACCTTCAATGACATTTTGATAATCTTCGATTTTGTCTTTCATAAGCTGACTAGAGTATTCCATTTCAGCAAGGAGTTTTTCTAGAAGCTGTTTTTCACGTATTAAACCTTCATTTTAAATTTTCAGTAACTTTAATTCAGTATTTGGATTGTCCTTGCACTTCCCGACACATTCTTTACACATCCACGATTGACGATCAACAAAAACTACTTTTGCCAGCATTTCAAAGCACTTTGAATGCAAAACTACCGAACATTTGGGTCTGTTGCACTTTATACCACTGCCAGAACGGACTTTCTCTTCGCAAATTTTGCAATTATTAGAGTTTCGAGTGTTATTTTTGGAGCTGTCGCCCTCACCGTCTGAATCGGTACCCATCGCGGGCAAAATAATAATATTAATAATAATAATAATAATAATAATAATGTCTTCTTCTTTTTCCTCTACTAATGTGTTAGACACAATTAAATTAGTTTAATTACAGTTTTTCAAACATTTTATTTTAAAGCAAATTTTTCTTAAAGATTATTTATATCCAACTCTATAACTCGCTTATGGTTGGTCCTACAAAAAAAATGTTAAAAACTATTTTGTAGGAAATTTTATCAGCTTTAATTTTAAAGAAAAGATAAAAATTTATAGGAGTAACTGTTTTCGAGATATAAGCAAAAAACCAAAGTGAAAATTGTAACCGTTACTGAACAAAAATGTAATTCAGTTTTCAATGTTTGAGACGAAGACGAAAATGCAGCATTTAAAAACGACTCTGAAAACTTCAGTGACTTTTAAGTCACCTCCTTTTTTTTCTAATAAAGTATTGGACTCAATAAATTAAGTGTATTTTAAATCACTTTTATGTCACTTCCTTTTTCTTGTAATAAAGTATTGGACCCAATAAATTAAGTGTATTTTAAATCACAAGACATTTTCTGTTAAAGCACTTTTTTTTTAAATATTAATTATTTTCAATCATATATCTCGCTTATGGTTAGTCCTACATGAAAAATGCAAATAACTATTTTGTAGGAAATTTTATCAGCTTGAATTTTAGTAAAAAGATAAAAATTGATAGAAGTAACTGTTTTCGAGATATAAGCAAGAAACCAAAACACTGTTACCTTAATTAAGCGTTTGCATATAACCAAATTTTGTACTATTAGTATTATTATTATTAATGTTATTGTTATTAATATGACAACTAAAGACAACTCTGAAACCTTTAGTGACTTTTATGTTTTTTCCTTTTTTCTCTACTAAAGTGTTAGACACAGTTAAATTAGTTTAATTTCAGTTTTTCAAACATTTTATTTTAAAGCAAATTTTTGTTAAATATTATTTATATCCAACTCTATAACTCGCTTATGGTTGGTCCTACAAGAAAATGCAAATAACTATTTTGTAGAATATTTTATCAGCTTTAATTTTGAAAGAAAGACAAAAATTCATAGGAGTAACTGTTTTCGAGATATAAGCAAGAAACCAAAAAACTGTTACCTTAATAAAGCGCTTGCATATAAGCAGATTTAGTACTATTAGTATTATTATTATTAATGTTATTGTTATTAATATGACGACTAAAAACGATTCTGAAGACTTTGGTGACTTTTATGTCTTTTTCTTTTTTCTCTACTAAAGTGTTAGACTCAATTAATTTAGTTTAATTTCGGTTTTTCAAACATTTTATTTAAAGCAAATTTTTGTTAAATATTATTTATATCCAACTCTATAACTCGCTTATGGTTGGTTCTACAAGAAAAATGCAAATAACTATTTTGTAGGAAGCTTTATCAGCTTTAATTTTAAAAGAAAGATAAAAATTGATAGGAGTAACTGTTTTCGAGATATAAGCAAAAAACCAATAAGAAAACTGTGACTGTTACTGAACAAAAATGTAATTCGTTTTTTAATGTTTGAGACGAAGACGAAACTGCAGCATTTAAAAACGACTCTGAAGACTTCAGTGACTTTTATGTCACTTCCTTTATCTTCTAATATAGTATTGGACCCAATAAATTAAGTGTATTTTATAAATCACAAGACATTTTCTGTTAAAACACTTTTTTTAATTATTAATTATTTTCAAACTTATCTAACACTTTAGTAGAGGAAAAAGGAAAAGACATAAAAGTCACTAAAGGTTTCAGAGTCGTCTTTAGTCGTCATATTAATAACAATAACATTAATAATAATAATGCTAATAGTACTATATTTGCTTATATGCAAGCGCTTAATTAAGGTAACAGTTTTTTGGTTTCTTGCTTATATCTCGAAAACAGTTACTCCTATCAATTTTTATCTTTTTACTAAAATTAAAGCTGATAAAATTTCCTACAAAATAGTTATTTGCATTTTTCATGTAGGACTAACCATAAGCGAGATATAAGTTTGATAATAATTAATATTTAAAAAAAAAGTGCTTTAACAGAAAATGCCTTGTGATTTAAAATACAATAAAAACATTTACTATACAAAAGTTATAATCGGTTTTTAATAATAATAATAATAATAATAATAATAATAATAATAATAATAATAATAATAATAATAATAATACTTATAATAATGAATTTCTTTCTAAATTAAAGCTTAGTTTTTCTAAGGAAAAATGAAGCTTATTTTGTGTTATCTGAGCGTTTTCTCATTTCTATGCAAGAGATCATCTGTGATCTGTTTTTAGGCAAGAAATTGTCTAAAATTAAAAACTCATTTTAAAACTGGTATAAAAACATTTACTATACAAAAGTTATAGTTGGTTTTTAATAATAATAATATTAATAATTATTTTAATATTAATTTAGTTTAATTTCGGTTTTTCAAACATTTTATTTTATATCAAATTTTTGTTAAAGATTATTTATATCCAACTCTATAACTCGCTTATGGTTGGTCCTACAAAAAAAATGCAATAAACAGAGATGGATTTAAATAATATTTAACAAAAATTTGCTTTAAAATAAAATGTTTGAAATACTGAAATTAAACTAAATTAATTGTGTCTAACGCTTAAGTAGAGGAAAAAGAAGAAGACATAAAAGTCACTAAAGATTTCAGAGTTGTCTTTAATTGTTATATTAATAACAATAACATTAATAATAATAATACTAATCGTACTAAATTTGCTTATATGCAAACGCTTAATTAAGGTAACAGTTTTTTGGTTTCTTGCTTATATCTCGAAAACAGTTACTCCTATCAATTTTTATCTTTTTACTAAAATTTAAGCTGATAAAATTCCCTACAAAATGGTTATTTGCATTTTTCATGTAGGACTAACCATAAGCGAGATATAAGTTTGAAAATAATAAATATTTAAAAAAAAGTGCTTTAACAGAAAATGACTTGTGATTTAAAATACACTTAATTTATTGATTTCTATACTTTATTAAAAGAAAAAGGAGGTGACATAAAAGACACTGAAGTCTTCAGAGTCGTTTTTAAATGCTGCATTTTCGTCTTCGTCTCAAACATTGAAAACTGAATTACATTTTTGTTCAGTAACAGTTACAGTTTTCTCATTGGTTTTTTGCTTATATCTCGAAAACTGTTACTCTTATCAAATTTTATCTTTCTTCCAAAATTAAAGCTGATAAAATTTCGAACAAAATAGTTATTTACATTTTTCTTGTAGGACCAAGCATAAACGAGTTATAGAGTTGGATATAAATAATATTTAACAAAAATTTGCTTTAAAATAAAATGCTTGAAAAACCGGAATTTAACTAAATTAATTGTGTCTAACACTTTAGTAGAAGAAAAAGGAGAAGACATAAAAGTCACTAAATGTTTCAGAGTCGTCTTTAGTCGTCATATTATTAACAATAACATTAATAATAATAATACTAATAGTACTAAATTTGCTTATATGCAAACGCTTAATTAAGGTAACAGTATTTTGGTTTCTTCCTTATATCTCGAAAACAGTTTCTCCTATCAATTTTTATCTTTTTTTCAAAATTAAAGCTGATAAAATTTCCTACAAAATAGTTATTTGCATTTTTTTGTAAGACCAACCATAAGCGAGTTATAGAGTTGGATATAAATAATCTTTAACAAAAATTTGCTTTAAAATAAAATGTTTGAAAAACCGATATTAAACTAATTTAATTGGGTCTAACACTTTAGTAGAGAAAAAAAGAGAAGACATAAAAGTCACCAAAGTCTTCAGAGTTGTTTTTAGTACTAAATTTGCTTAAATGCAAGCGCTTATTTAAGGTAACAGTTTTTTGGTTTCTTGCTTATCTCTCGAAAACAGTTACTCCTATCAATTTTTATGTTTTTACTAAAATTAAAGCAGATAAAATTTTCTACAAAATAGTAATTTGCATTTTTCATGTAGAACTAACCATAAACGAGATATAAGTTTGAAAATAATTAATATTTAAAAAAAAAGTGCTTTAACAGAAAATGTCTTATGATTTAAAATACACTTAATTTATTGGGTCCAATACTTTATTAGAAGAAAAAGGAGGTGACATAAAAGTCACTGAAGTCTTCAGAGTCGATTTTAAATGCTGCATTTTCGTCTTCGTCTCAAACATTGAAAACTAAATATAATTGAAAATAATTAATATTTAAAAAAAAAGTGCTTTAACAGAAAATGTCTTGTGATTTAAAATACACTTAATTTATTGGGTCCAATACTTTATTAGAAGAAAAAGGAAGTGACATAAAAGTCACTGAAGTCTTCAGAGTCGTTTTTAAATGCTGCAGTTTCGTCTTCGTCTCAAACATTGAAAACCGAATTACATTTTTGTTCAGTAACAGTCACAGTTTTCATATTGGTTTTTTGCTTAAATCTCGAAAACAGTTACTCATATCAATTTTTATCTTTCTTTCAAAATTAAAGCTGATAAAATTTCCTACAAAATAGTTATTTGCATTTTTCTTGTAGGACCAACCATAAGCGAGTTATAGAGTTGGATATAAATAATATTTAACAAAAATTTGCTTTAAAATAAAATGTTTGAAAAACTGAAATTAAACTAATTTAATTGTGTCTAACACTTTAGTAGAGGAAAAAGAAGAAGACATAAAAGTTACTAAAGATTTCAAAGTTGTCTTTAATCGTCATATTAATAACAATAACATTAATAATAATAATAATACTAATAGTACTAAATTTGCTTATATGCAAACGCTTAATTAAGGTAACAGTGTTTTGGTTTCTTGCTCATATCTCTAAAACAGTTACTTCTATCAATTTTTATCTTTTTACTAAAATTCAAGCTGATAAAATTTCCTACAAAATAGTTATTTGCATTTTTTATGTAGGACTAACCATAAGCGAGATATAAGATTGAAAATAATTAAAATTAAAAAAAAAGTGCTTCAACAGAAAATGTCTTGTGATTTAAGATACACTTAATTTATTGGGTCCAATACTTTGTTAGAAGAAAAAAGAGGTGACAGAAAGGTCACTGAAGTCTTTAGAGTCGTTTGTAAATGCTGCATTTTCGTCTTCGTCTCAAACATTGAAAACTGAATTACATTTTTGTTCAGTAACTGTTACAGTTTTCTTATTGGTTTTTTGCTTATATCTCGAAAACAGTTACTCCTATCAATTTTTATCTTTCTTTTAAAATTAAAGCTGATAAAGCTTCCTACAAAATAGTTATTTGCATTTTTCTTGTAGGACCAACCATAAGCGAGTTATAGAGTTGGATATAAATAATATTTAACAAAAATTTGCTTTAAATAAAATGTTTGAAAAACCGAAATTAAACTAAATTAATTGAGTCAAACACTTTAGTAGAGAAAAAAGAAAAAGACATAAAAGTCACCAAAGTCTTCAGAATCGTTTTTAGTCGTCATATTAATAACAATAACATTAATAATAATAATACTAATAGTACTAAATCTGCTTATATGCAAGCGCTTTATTAAGGTAACAGTTTTTTGGTTTCTTGCTTATATCTCGAAAACAGTTACTCCTATGAATTTTTATCTTTCTGTCAAAATTAAAGCTGATAAAATTTCCTACAAAATAGTTATTTGCATTTTTCTTGTAGGACCAACCATAAGCGAGTTATAGAGTTGGATATAAATAATATTTAACAAAAATTTGCTTTAAAATAAAATGTTTGAAAAACTGAAATTAAACTAATTTAATTGTGTCTAACACTTTAGTAGAGGAAAAAGAAGAAGACATAAAAGTCACTAAAGGTTTCAAAGTTGTCTTTAATCGTCATATTAATAACAATAACATTAATAATAATAATACTAATAGTACTAAATTTGCTTATATGCAAACGCTTAATTAAGCTAACAGTGTTTTGGTTTCTTGCTCATATCTCGAAAACAGTTACTCCTATCAATTTTTATCTTTTTACTAAAATTTAAGCTGATAAAATTTCCTACAAAATAATTATTTGCATTTTTTATGTAGGACTAACCATAAGCGAGATATAAGATTGAAAATAATTAATATTTAAAAAAGAAGTGCTTTAACAGAAAATGTCTTGTGATTTAAAATACACTTAATTTATTAGGTCCAATACTTTATTAGAAAAAAAGGGGGTGACATATAAGTCACTGAAGTCTTCAGAGTCGATTTTAAATGCTGCATTTTCGTCTTCGTCTCAAACATTGAAAACTGAATTACATTTTTGTTCTGAAACGGTAACAGTTTTTACTTTGGTTTTTTGCTTATATCTCGAAAACAGTTACTCTTATCAATTTTTATCTTTCTTTCAAAATTAAAGCTGATAACATTTCCTACAAAATAGTTATTTGCATTTTTCTTGTAGGACCAACCATAAGCGAGTTATAAAGTTGGATATAAATAATATTTAACAAAAACTTGCTTAAAAATAAAATGTTTGAAATACTGAAATTAAACTAAATTAATTGTGTCTAACACTTTAGTAGAGAAAAAAGAAAAAGACATAAAAGTCACCAAAGTCTTCAGAATCGTTTTTAGTCGTCATATTAATAACAATAACATTAATAATAATAATACTAATAGTACTAAATCTGCTTATATGCAAGCGCTTTATTAAGGTAACAGTTTTTTGGTTTCTTGCTTATATCTCGAAAACAGTTACTCCTATAAATTTTTGTCTTTTTTTCAAAATTAAAGCTGATAACATTTCCTACAAAATAGTTATTTGCATTTTTCTTGTAGGACAAACCATAAACGAGTTATAGAGTTGGATATAAATAATATTTAACAAAAATTTGCTTTAAAATAAAATGTTTGAAAAACTGAATTTAAACTAATTTAATTGTGTCTAACACTTTAGTAGAGGAAAAAGGAAAAGACATAAAAGTCACTAAAGGTTTCAGAGTTGTCTTTAGTTGTCATATTAATAACAATAACATTAATAATAATAATACTAATAGTACTAAATTTGCTTATATGCAAACGCTTAATTAAGGTAACAGTGTTTTGGTTTCTTGCTTATATCTCGAAAACAGTTACTCCTATCAATTTTTATCTTTTTACTAAAATTCAAGCTGATAAAATTTCCTACAAAATAGTTATTTGCATTTTTCATGTAGGACTAACCATAAGCGAGATATATGATTGAAAATAATTAATATTTAAAAAAAAAGTGCTTTAACAGAAAATGTCTTGTGATTTAAAATACACTTAATTTATTGGGTCCAATACTTTATTAGAAGAAAAAGGAAGTGACATAAAAGTCACTGAAGTCTTCAGAGTCGTTTTTAAATGCTGCAGTTTCGTCGTCGTCGCAAACATTGAAAACCGAATTACATTTTTGTTCAGTAACAGTCACAGTTTTCTTATTGGTTTTTTGCTTATATCTCGAAAACAGTTACTTTTATCAATTTTTATCTTTTTTTCAAAATTAAAGCTGATAAAACTTCCTACAAAATAGTTATTTGCATTTTTCTTGTAGGACCAACCATAAGCGAGTTATAGAGTTGGATATAAATAATATTTAACAAAAATTTGCTTTAAAATAAAATGTTTGAAAAACTGAAATTAAACTAATTTAATTGTGTCTAACACTTTAGTAGAGGAAAAAGAAGAAGACATAAAAGTCACTAAAGGTTTCAAAGTTGTCTTTAATCGTCATATTAATAACAATAACATTAATAATAATAATATTAATAGTACTAAATTTGCTTATATGCAAACGCTTAATTAAGGTAACAGTGTTTTGGTTTCTTGCTCATATCTCGAAATCAGTTACTCTTATCAATTTTTATCTTTTTACTAAAATTCAAGCTGATAAAATTTCCTACAAAATAGTTATTTGCATTTTTTATGTAGGACTAACCATAAGCGAGATATAAGATTGAAAATAATTAATAAAATAATTGTTTATTAATAAATAATAATTGTTTATAGCAAGGAATCGTTTAAAATAAGCTGTATTTGCCTAAACTGATACGTAATTCGATATTTGTGCATGGATACGATGTTTTCAGTTTCTTTGACGTGAAATTTCTTGTTGCAAAAGGTAATAATTTGCTTTAAAACAACGCTTTATATGGTAATATGTGGTTTTGCATTTGCCCCATAAAAGTTCATTAGTTTCGAATCATAAAATTGTTTGAAATAAACAGTGCTGGTCAAAACTATAACGTAAATTATTTCTTTGAGACGAAATTTAAAGTTTTCATTAAGTTTTATACAAGTTTATTCTATTCTAAGTAAAGGAGTAATCAGGATAAATTGCTTTTATCTAGAGTAATATATAATTTGCAGTTTTCGGCCAGAATAAGACGTTTTTAATCATTTTAATGTAAGTTTTTGTATTCAAAACAAAGGATCGTCTAAAGTAAGCAGTTTTTGTCCAGACTGAAACGTAATTCGAATTGCTGTGCCAGAATAAGGGGTTTTCAGTTACTTTGATGTAATACAAACTGCAATATAAAATGTCTTTATAGGACAAAACATGATGTTTGGCAACTGTTTAAAAAAAAATTACTCGTTTGGAAGCATAGAATCATTCGAAATAAGCTATACTCGTCGAAACTATAATGTAATTAGTATTTTGTGCTAGAATACAGCGTTTTTGTTAGATTTATTAACAATTTTGTCTATTTTAAGCAATGAAACGAATAGGATTAGCTGCCTTTATCCAAAGTGATACATAAATTGCTCTTTTATGCCAGATTAATACGTTTTTAGTCTGTTCGATGTAAGTTTTCTTGTTCAAAGCAAAAGATCGTCTAAAATAAGCCGTTTTTGTTTGAACTGGTAAACAATTCAGACGGAGACTCAACAAAAATAATTTGTTTTAATCCAAACTGATACTTTTTGACCCTATAAGAGTCCTATAAGAGTCCGAGATAAGCCGTTCTCGTCAAGTCTATAACGTAATTCGTTTTTTTGTGTCAGAATACGACGTTTTCTGCCTGTTTAATATAAGTTAATTTAGAAAGAAATTTATTATTATAAGTATTATTATTATTATTATTATTATTATTATTATTATTATTATTATTATTATTATTATTATTATTATTATTATTATTATTAAAAACCAATTATAACTTTTGTATAGTAAATGTTTTTATTGTATTTTAAATCACAAGGCATTTTCTGTTAAAGCACTTTTTTTTTAAATATTAATTATTATCAAACTTATATCTCGCTTATGGTTAGTCCTACATGAAAAATGCAAATAACTATTTTGTAGGAAATTTTATCAGCTTTAATTTTAGTAAAAAGATAAAAATTGATAGGAGTAACTGTTTTCGAGATATAAGCAAGAAACCAAAATCTGTTATCTTAATTAAGCGCATATAAGCAAATATAGTACTATTAGCATTATTATTATTAATGTTATTGTTATTAATATGACGACTAAAGACGACTCTGAAACCTTTAGTGACTTTTATGTCTTTTCCTTTTTCCTCTACTAAAGTGTTAGACACAATTAATTTAGTTTAATTTCAGTTTTTCAAACATTTAATTTTAAAGCAAATTTTTGTTAAAGGTTATTTATATCTAACTCTTTAACTCGCTTACGGTAGGTCCTACAAAAGAAATGCATGTAACTATTTTGTAGGAAATTTTATCAGCTTTAATTTTGAAAGAAAGATAAAAATTGATAAGAGTAAATGTTTTCGAGATATAAGCAAAAAACCAAAGTGAAAACTGTTACAGTTACTGAACAAAAATGTAATTCAGTTTTCAATATTTGAGACGAAGACGAAAATGCATCATTTACAAACGACTCTAAAAACTTCAGTGACATTTTTGTCACCTCCTTTTTCTTCTAATAAAGTATTGGACCCAATAAATTAAGTGTATTTTAAATCACAAGACATTTTCTGTTAAAGCACATTTTTTTTTAAATATCAATTATTTTCAAACTTATATCTCGCTTATGGTTAGTCCTACATGAAAAATGCAAATAACTATTTTGTAGGAAATTTTATCAGCTTTAATTTTAGTGAAAAGATAAAAATTGATAGGAGTAACTGTTTTCGAGATATAAGCAAGAAACCAAAAAACTGTTACCTTAATTAAGGGCTTGCATATAAGCAAATTTAGTACTAAAAACAACTCTGAAAACTTTGGTGACTTTTATGTCTTCTTCTTTTTCCTCTACTAAAGTGTTAGACACAATTAATTTAGTTTAATTTCGGTTTTTCAAACATTTTATTTTAAAGCAAATTTTTGTTAAATATTATTTATATCCAACTCTATAACTCGTTTATGCTTGGTCCTACAAGAAAAATGTAAATAACTATTTTGTTGGAAATTTTATCAGCTTTAATTTTGAAAGAAAGATAAAATTTGATAGGAGGAACTGTTTTCGAGATATAAGCAAAAAACCAATAAGAAAACTGTAACTGTTACTGAACAAAAATGAAATTCAGTTTTCAATGTTTGAGATTTAGACAAAAATGCAGCATTTAAAAACGACTCTGAAGACTTCAGTGACTTTTATGTCACCTCCTTTTTCTTCTAATAAAGTATTGGACCCAATAAATTAAGTGTATTTTAAATCACAAGACATTTTCTGTTAAAACACTTTTTTTTAATTATTAATTATTTTCAAACTTATATCTCGCTTATGGTTAGTTCTACATGAAAAATGCAAATAA
>NW_026986737.1:17500-20290 GCF_031307605.1 Tribolium castaneum
ATGTATCACTTTGGATAAAGGCAGCTAATCCTATTCGTTTCATTGCTTAAAATAGACATTATTGTTAATAAATCTAACAAAAACGCTGTATTCTAGCACAAAATACTAGTTACATTATAGTTTCGACGAGAATAGCTTATTTGGAATGATTCATGCTTCCAAACGAGTAAATTTTTATTAAACAGATGCCAAACATCATGTTTTGTCCTATAAAGACATTTTATATTGCAGTTTGTATTAAAACAAAATATTTTCGTTGATTCTTTGTTAGAAGCAGCAAACCTAACATTAAAGAATCTGAAAACTTTGTATTCGGACACAAACCACCGAATTTTGTATCAGTTTAGACAAAAACCGTTGATTTTCGACAATATTTTGCTTTGAACAAGAAAACTTATATCAAACTGACTAAAAACGTCTTATTTTAGCACAAAACAAAAGATTTGCGTTATAGTCTTAACGAGAGCTGTTAATTTCAAACGGTTCTATGCTTTGAAACGAGTAAACTTTCACTGTACAGAGGAAAAACATCTTATTTCGCCTTTTAAAAACGATTCATGCCACAGTTTGGATAAAAACCAATTATTTTCGTTAATTCATTGTTACAAACATGAAACCTTACATCAAAGTAACTGAAAACCCCTTATTCGGGCACAGAAATTCGAATTACGTTTCAGTCTGGACAAAAACTGCTTACTTTAGACGATCCTTTGTTTTGAATACAAAAACTTACATTAAAAAGATTAAAAACGTCTTATTCTGGCTGAAAACTGCAAATTATATATTACTCTAGATAAAAGCAATTTATCCTGATTACTCCTTTACTTAGAATAGAGTAAACTTGTATAAAACTTAATGAAAACTTTAAATTTCGTCTCAAAGAAATAATTTACGTTATAGTTTTGACCAGCACTGTTTATTTCAAACGATTTTATGATTCGAAACTAATGAACTTTTATGGGGCAGATGCAAAACCACATATTACCATATAAAGCGTTGTTTTAAAGCAAATTATTACCTTTTGCAACAAGAAATTTCACGTCAAAGAAACTGAAAACTTCGTATCCATACATAAATATCGAATTACGTATCAGTTTAGGCAAATACAGCTTATTTTAAACGATTCCTTGCTATAAACAAGAAAAATTTTATCAAGCATATTGAAAACGTCTTATTCTCGAAAATAAGAGCAAATTATGTATCAGTTTTAACAAAAGCGGATTACTCTGTTTGATTCTATGCTTAGAGTAGAGTAAACTACTATAAAACGTAATGAAAACTCTATATTCAAGCTCAAAAGAACAAATTACGTTATAGTTTTGACTAAAAAAAATATTTCGGACGATTACATACTTCGAAGTAAGCAAACTTTAATTGAACAAGTGCAAAAGCTAATACTTTGCTTTAAAATAACAATTTATGTGGTAAAATGGTATTTTGCATCTGTCCTATAAAAGTTTACTCGTTTCGCTTCATTGAATCATTCGAAATAAATTATTTTGACACAACAAAAACGAAAATAATTTGTTTTTGTTTAAACTGTAACATAAGTCGCTTTTATAAAACGAACTAAGACGTTTGGCTTCTGTTTAGTGAAAGTTTTCTCGTTTGGGGGCATAAAATCGTTTGAAATTAAGAGTTCTGGTCAAAACTATAACGTAAATTATTTCTTTGAGACGAACTTTAAAGTTTTCATTAAGTTTTATACAAGTTTGCTCTATTCTAAGCAAAGGAGTAATCAGGATAAACTGCTTTTATCCAAAGTAATACATAATTTGCAGTTTTGAGCCAGAATAAGACGTTTTTAATCTTTTTAATGTAAGTTTTCGTGTTCAAAAGAAAGAATCGTCTAAAATAAGCAATTTGTGTCCAGACTGAAACGTAATTTGATTTTCTGGGCCTGAATAAGAGGTTTTCAGTTTCTTTGATGTAAGGTTTCTTGTTTGTAACAATAAATAAACGAAAATCATTGGTTTTAATCCAAACTGTGACATAAATCGTTTTTTAAAGGCGAAATCAGACGTTTTGCCTCTGTTCAGTGAAAGTATACTGGTTTCAAAGCATAGAATCGTTTGAAATTAACAGTTCTCGTCAAGACTATAACGCAAATCTTTAAAGTGATACAAAGAAATAATTTACGTAATAGTTTTGACCAGAACTGTTAATTTCAAACGATTTTATGCCCCCAAACGAGAAAACTTTCACTAAGCAGATGCCAAACGTCTTAGTTCGTTTTATAAAAGCGACTTATGTTACAGTTTAAACAAAAACAAATTATTTGTGTTGTTGTTGTGTCAAAATAATTTATTTCTAATGATTCAATGGAGCGAAACGGGTAAACTTTTATAGGACAGATGCAAAATACCATATTACCACATAAATCATTATTTTAAAGCAAAGTATTAGCTTTTTGCACATGTTCAATTAAAGTTTGCTTACTTCGAAGTATGTAATCGTCCGAAATATTTTTTTTTGTCAAAACTATAACGTAATTTGTTCTTTTGAGCTTGAATATAGAGTTTTCATTACGTTTTATAGTAGTTTACTCTACTCTAAGCATAGAATCAAACAGAGTAATCCGCTTTTGTTAAAACTGATACATAATTTGCTCTTATTTTCGAGAATAAGACGTTTTCAATATGCTTGATAAAATTTTTCTTGTTTATAGCAAGGAATCGTTTAAAATAAGCTGTATTTGCCTAAACTGATACGTAATTAGATATTTATGTATGGATACGAAGTTTTCAGTTTCTTTGACGTGAAATTTCTTGTTGCAAAAGGTAATACTTT
>NW_026986738.1:0-10000 GCF_031307605.1 Tribolium castaneum
CGACTCTGAGACCTTTAGTGACTTTTATGTCTTCTCCTTTTTCCTCTACTAAAGTGTTAGACCCAATTAATTTAGTTTAATTTCAGTTATTCAAACATTTTATTTTAAAGCAAATTTTTGTTAAAGAATATTTATATCCAACTCTATAACTCGCTTATGGTTGGTCTTACAAAAAAAATGCGAATAACTATTTTGTAGGAAATTTTATCAGCTTTAATTTTTAAAGAAAGATAAAAATTGCTAGGAGTAACTGTTTTCGAGATATAAGCAAGAAACCAAAAACTGTTACCTTAATTAAGCGCTTGTATATAAGCAAATTTAGTACTATTAGTATTATTATTATTAATGTTATTGTTATTAATATGACGACTAAAAACAACTTTGAAGACTTTGGTGATTTTTATGTCTTCTCCTTTTTTCTCTACTAAAGTGTTAGACCCAATTAATTTAGTTTAATTTCAGTTTTTCAAACATTTTATTTTAAAGCAAATTTTTGTTGAATATTATTAATATCCAACTCTATAACTCGCTTATGGTTGATCCTACAAGAAAAATGCAAATAACTATTTTGTTGCAAATTTTATCAGCTTTATTATTAGTAAAAAGATAAAAATTGATAAGAGTAACTGTTTTCGAGATATAAGCAAGAAACCAAAAACTGTTACCTTAATTAAGCGCTTGTATATAAGCAAATTTAGTACTATTAGTATTATTATTATTAATGTTATTGTTATTAATATGACGACTAAAAACAACTTTGAAGACTTTGGTGATTTTTATGTCTTCTCCTTTTTCCTCTACTAAAATGCTAGACCCAATTAATTTAGTTTAATTTCAGTTTTTCAAACATTTTATTTTAAAGCAAATTTTTGTTAAAAATTATTTATATCCAACTCTATAACTCGCCTATGGTTTGTCCTACAGGAAATTTGCAAATAACTATTTTGTAGGAAATTTTATCCGCTTTAATTTTGAAAAAAAGATAAAATTTGATAGGAGTAACGGTTTTCGAGATATAAGTAAAAAACCAAAGTGAAAACTGTTACAGTTACTGAACAAAAATGTAATACAGTTTTCAATGTTTGAGACGAAGTCGAAGATGCAGCATTTAAAAACGACTCTAAAGACTTCAGTGACTTTTATGTCACCTCCTTTTTCCTCTAATAAAGTGTTGGACCCTATAAATTAAGTGTATTTTAAATCACAAGACATTTTCTGTTAAAGCACTTTTTTTTTAAATATTAATTATTTTCAATCATATATCTCGCTTATGGTTAGTCCTACATGAAAAATGCAAATAACTATTTTGTAGGAAATTTTGTCAGCTTTAATTTTAGTAAAGAGATAAAAATTGATAAGAGTAACTGTTTTCGAGATAGAAGCAAGAAACCAAACAACTGTTACCTTAATTAAGCGTTTGCATATAAGCAAATTTAGTACTATTAGTATTATTATTATTAATGTTATTGTTATTAATATGACGACTAAAAACAACTTTGAAGACTTTGGTGATTTTTATGTCTTCTCCTTTTTTCTCTACTAAAGTGTTAGACCCAATTAATTTAGTTTAATTTCGGTTTTTCAAACAATTTATTTTAAAGCAAATTTTTGTTAAAGATTATTTATATCCAACTCTATAACTCGCTTATGGTTGGTCCTACAAAAGAAATGCAAATAACTATTTTGTATGAAATTTTATCAGCTTTAATTTTTAAAGAAAGATAAAAATTGATAGGAGTAACTGTTTTCGAGATATAAGCAAGAAACCAAAAAACTGTTACCTTAATTAAGCGCATGCATCTAAGCAAATTTAGTACCATAAGTATTATTATTATTAATGTTATTGTTATTAATATGACGACTAAAGACGACTCTGAAAACTTTAGTGACTTTTATGTCACCTCCTTTTTCCTCTACTAAAATGCTAGACCCAATTAATTTAGTTTAATTTCAGTTTTTCAAACATTTTATTTTAAAGCAAATTTTTGTTGAATATTATTATTATCCAACTCTATAACTCGCTTATGGTTGATCCTACAAGAAAAATGCAAATAACTATTTTGTTGCAAATTTTATCAGCTTTATTATTAGTAAAAAAATAAAAATTGATAGGAGTAACTGTTTTCGAGATATAAGCAAGAAACCAAAAAACTCTTACCTTAATTAAGCGCTTGCATATAAGCAAATTTAGTACTATTAGTATTATTATTATTAATGTTATTGTTATTAATATGACGACTAAAAACAACTTTGAAGACTTTGGTGATTTTTATGTCTTCTCCTTTTTTCTCTACTAAAGTGTTAGACCCAATTAATTTAGTTTAATTTCGGTTTTTCAAACGTTTTATTTTAAAGCAAATTTTTGTTAAAGATTATTTATATCCAACTCTATAACTCGCTTATGGTTGGTCCTACAAAAGAAATGCAAATAACTATTTTGTATGAAATTTTATCAGCTTTAATTTTTAAAGAAAGATAAAAATTGAAAGGAGTAACTGTTTTCGAGTTATAAGCAAGAAACCAAAAAACTGTTACCTTAATTAAGCGTTTGCATATAAGCAAATTTAGTACTATTAGTATTATTATTATTAATGTTATTGTTATTAATATGACGACTAAAAACAACTTTAAAGACTTTGGTGATTTTTATGTCTTCTCCTTTTTTCTCTACTAAAGTGTTAGACCCAATTAATTTAGTTTAATTTCGGTTTTTCAAACATTTTATTTTAAAGCAAATTTTTGTTAAAAATTATTTATATCCAACTCTATAACTCGCCTATGGTTCGTCCTACAGTAAATTTGCAAATAACTATTTTGTAGGAAATTTTATCCGCTTTAATTTTGAAAAAAAGATAAAATTTGATAGGAGTAACGGTTTTCGAGATATAAGCAAAAAACCAAAGTGAAAACTGTTACAGTTACTGAACAAAAATGTAATACAGTTTTCAATGTTTGAGACGAAGTCGAAGATGCAGCATTTAAAAACGACTCTAAAGATTTCAGTGACTTTTATGTCACCTTCTTTTTCCTCTAATAAAGTGTTGGACCCAATAAATTAAGTGTATTTTAAATCACAAGACATTTTCTGTTAAAGCACTTTTTTTTTAAATATTAATTATTGTCAATCATATATCTCGCTTATGGTTAGTCCTACATGAAAAATGCAAATAACTATTTTGTAGGAAATTTTGTCAGCTTTAATTTTAGTAAAAAAATAAAAATTGATAGGAGTAACTGTTTTCGAAATATAAGCAAGAAACCAAAAAACTGTTACCTTAATTAAGCGTTTGCATATAGGCAAATTTAGTACTATTAGTATTATTATTATTATTAATGTTATTGTTTTTAATATGACGACTAAAGACGACTCTGAGACCTTTAGTGACTTTTATGTCTTCTCCTTTTTCCTCTACTAAAGTGTTAGACCCAATTAATTTAGTTTAATTTCAGTTATTCAAACATTTTATTTTAAAGCAAATTTTTGTTAAAGAATATTTATATCCAACTCTATAACTCGCTTATGGTTGATCCTACAAGAAAAATGCAAATAACTATTTTGTTGCAAATTTTATCAGCTTTATTATTAGTAAAAAAATAAAAATTGATAGGAGTAACTGTTTTCGAGATATAAGCAAGAAACCAAAAAACTCTTACCTTAATTAAGCGCTTGCATATAAGCAAATTTAGTACTATTAGTATTATTATTATTAATGTTATTGTTATTAATATGACGACTAAAAACAACTTTGAAGACTTTGGTGATTTTTATGTCTTCTCCTTTTTTCTCTACTAAAGTGTTAGACCCAATTAATTTAGTTTAATTTCGGTTTTTCAAACGTTTTATTTTAAAGCAAATTTTTGTTAAAGATTATTTATATCCAACTCTATAACTCGCTTATGGTTGGTCCTACAAAAGAAATGCAAATAACTATTTTGTATGAAATTTTATCAGCTTTAATTTTTAAAGAAAGATAAAAATTGAAAGGAGTAACTGTTTTCGAGTTATAAGCAAGAAACCAAAAAACTGTTACCTTAATTAAGCGTTTGCATATAAGCAAATTTAGTACTATTAGTATTATTATTATTAATGTTATTGTTATTAATATGACGACTAAAAACAACTTTAAAGACTTTGGTGATTTTTATGTCTTCTCCTTTTTTCTCTACTAAAGTGTTAGACCCAATTAATTTAGTTTAATTTCGGTTTTTCAAACATTTTATTTTAAAGCAAATTTTTGTTAAAAATTATTTATATCCAACTCTATAACTCGCCTATGGTTCGTCCTACAGTAAATTTGCAAATAACTATTTTGTAGGAAATTTTATCCGCTTTAATTTTGAAAAAAAGATAAAATTTGATAGGAGTAACGGTTTTCGAGATATAAGCAAAAAACCAAAGTGAAAACTGTTACAGTTACTGAACAAAAATGTAATACAGTTTTCAATGTTTGAGACGAAGTCGAAGATGCAGCATTTAAAAACGACTCTAAAGATTTCAGTGACTTTTATGTCACCTTCTTTTTCCTCTAATAAAGTGTTGGACCCAATAAATTAAGTGTATTTTAAATCACAAGACATTTTCTGTTAAAGCACTTTTTTTTTAAATATTAATTATTGTCAATCATATATCTCGCTTATGGTTAGTCCTACATGAAAAATGCAAATAACTATTTTGTAGGAAATTTTGTCAGCTTTAATTTTAGTAAAAAAATAAAAATTGATAGGAGTAACTGTTTTCGAAATATAAGCAAGAAACCAAAAAACTGTTACCTTAATTAAGCGTTTGCATATAGGCAAATTTAGTACTATTAGTATTATTATTATTATTAATGTTATTGTTTTTAATATGACGACTAAAGACGACTCTGAGACCTTTAGTGACTTTTATGTCTTCTCCTTTTTCCTCTACTAAAGTGTTAGACCCAATTAATTTAGTTTAATTTCAGTTATTCAAACATTTTATTTTAAAGCAAATTTTTGTTAAAGAATATTTATATCCAACTCTATAACTCGCTTATGGTTGATCCTACAAGAAAAATGCAAATAACTATTTTGTTGCAAATTTTATCAGCTTTATTATTAGTAAAAAAATAAAAATTGATAGGAGTAACTGTTTTCGAGATATAAGCAAGAAACCAAAAAACTCTTACCTTAATTAAGCGCATGCATATAAGCAAATTTAGTACCATAAGTATTATTATTATTAATGTTATTGTTATTAATATGACGACTAAAGACGACTCTGAAAACTTTAGTGACTTTTATGTCTCCTCCTTTTTCCTCTACTAAAATGCTAGACCCAATTAATTTAGTTTAATTTCAGTTTTTCAAACATTTTATTTTAAAGCAAATTTTTGTTGAATATTATTAATATCCAACTCTATAACTTGCTTATGGTTGATCCTACAAGAAAAATGCAAATTACTATTTTGTTGCAAATTTTATCAGCTTTATTATTAGTAAAAAAATAAAAATTGATAGGAGTAACTGTTTTCGAGATATAAGCAAGAAACCAAAAAACTTTTACCTTAATTAAGCGCTTGCATATAAGCAAATTTAGTACTATTAGTATTATTATTATTAATGTTATTGTTATTAATATGACGACTAAAAACAACTTTGAAGATTTTGGTGATTTTTATGTCTTCTCCTTTTTTCTCTACTAAAGTGTTAGACCCAATTAATTTAGTTTAATTTCGGTTTTTCAAACATTTTATTTTAAAGCAAATTTTTGTTAAAGATTAATTATATCCAACTCTATAACTCGCCTATGGTTCGTCCTACAGGACATTTGCAAATAACTATTTTGTAGGAAATTTTATCCGCTTTAATTTTGAAAAAAAGATAAAATGTGATAGGAGTAACGGTTTTCGAAATATAAGCAAAAAACCAAAGTGAAAACTGTTACAGTTACTGAACAAAAATGTAATACAGTTTTCAATGTTTGAGACGAAGTCGAAGATGCAGCATTTAAAAACGACTCTAAAGACTTCAGTGACTTTTATGTCACCTCCTTTTTCCTCTAATAAAGTGTTAGACCCAATAAATTAAGTGTATTTTAAATCACAAGACATTTTCTGTTAAAGCACTTTTTTTTTTAATATTAATTATTTTCAAACATATATCTCGCTTATGGTTAGTTCTACATGAAAAATGCAAATAACTATTTTGTAGGAAATTTTGTCAGCTTTAATTTTAGTAAAAAGATAAAAATTGATAGGAGTAACTGTTTTCGAGATATAAGCAAGAAACCAAAAAACTGTGATTTAAAATACACTTAATTTATTGGGTCCAATACTTTATTAGAAGAAAAAGGAGGTGACATAAAAGTCACTGAAGTCTTCAGAGTCGTTTTTAAATGCTGCATTTTTGTCTTCGTCTCAAACATTAAAAACTGAATTACATTTTTGTTCAGTAACAGTTAGAGTTTTCTTATTGCTTTTTTGCTTATATCTCGAAAACAGTTACTGCTATCAATTTTTATCTTTTTTTCAAAATTAAAGCTGATAAAATTTGCTACAAAATAGTTATTTGAATTTTTCTTGTAGGACCAACCATAAGCGAGTTATAGAGTTAGATATAAATAATATTTAACAAAAATTTGCTTTAAAATAAAATGTTTGAATAACTGAAATTAAACTAAATTAATTGTGTCTAACACTTTAGTAGAGGAAAAAGGAAAAGACATAAAAGTTACTAAAGGTTTCAGAGTCGTCTTTAGTCGTCATATTAATAACAATAACATTAATAATAATAATACTAATAGTACAAAATTTGCTTATATGCAAACGCTTAATTAAGGTAACAGTTTTTTGGTTTCTTGCTTATATCTCGAAATCAGTTACTCCTATCAATTTTTATCTTTTTACTAAAATTAAAGCTGATAAAATTTCCTACAAAATAGTTATTTCCATTTTTTATGTAGGACTAACCATAAGCGAGATATAAGTATGAAAATAATTAATATTTAAAAAAAAGTGCTTTAACAGAAAATGTCTTGTGATTTAAAATACACTTAATTTATTGGATCCAATACTTTATTAGAAGAAAAAGGAGGTGACATAAAAATCACTGAAGTCTTCAGAGTCGTTTTTAAATGCTGCATTTTCGACTTCGTCTCAAACATTGAAAACTGAATTACATTTTTGTTCAGTAACTGTAACAGTTTTCACTTTGGTTTTTTGCTTATATCTCGAAAACCGTTATTCCTATCAAATTTTATCTTTTTTTCAAAATTAAAGCTAAAAAAATTTCCTACAAAATAGTTATCTGCAAATTTCCTGTAGGACCAACCATAGGCGAGTTATAGAGTTGGATATAAATAATATTTAACAAAAATTTGCTTTAAAATAAAATGTTTGAAAAACCGAAATTAAACTAAATTAATTGGATCTAACACTTTAGTAGAGGAAAAAGGAGAAGACATAAAAGTCACCAAAGTCTTCAGAGACGTTTTTAATCGTCATATTAAAAACAATAACATTAATAATAATAATACTAATAGTACAAAATTTGCTTATATGCAAGCGCTTAATTAAGGTAACAGTTTTTTGGTTTCTTGCTTATATCTCAAAAACAGTTACTCCTATCAATTTTTATCTTTTTACTAAAATTAAAGCTGCTAAAATTTCCTACAAAATAGTTATTTGCATTTTTCATGTAGGACTAACCATAAGCGAGATTTAAGTTTGAAAACAATTAATATTTAAAAAAAAGTGCTTTAACAGAAAATGTTTTGTGATTTAAAATACACTTAATTTATTGGGTTCAATACTTTATTAGAAAAAAAAGGAGGTGACATAAAAGTCACTGAAGTCTTCAGAGTCGTTTTTAAATGCTGCATTTTCGACTTCGTCTCAAACATTGAAAACTGAATTACATTTTTGTTCAGTAACTGTAACAGTTTTCACTTTGGTTTTTTGCTTATATCTCGAAAACAGTTACTCCTATCAATTTTTATCATTCTTTCAAAATTAAAGCTGATACGATTTCCTACAAAATAGTTATTTGCATTTCTTTTGTAAGACCAACTATACTCGTAAGTGAGTTATAGAGTTGGATATAAATAATCTTTAACAAAAATTTGCTTTAAAATAAAATGTTTGAAAACCAAAATTAAACTAAATTAATTGGGTTTAACACTTTATTAGAAGAAAAAGGAGAAGACATAAAAGTCACCAAAGTCTTCAGAATCGTTTTTAGTCGTCATATTAATAACAATAACATTAATAATACTAATAGTACTAAATTTGCTTATATGCAAGCAATTAATTAAGGTAACAGTTTTTTGGTTTCTTGCTTATATCTCGAAAACAGTTACACTTATCAATTTTTATTTTTTTACTAAAATTTAAGCTGATAAAATTTCCTACAAAATAGTTATTTGCATTTTTCATGTAGAACTAACCATAAGCGAGATATAAGTTTGAAAATAATTAATATTTAAAAAAAAGTGCTTTAACAGAAAATGTCTTGTGATTTAAAATACACTTAATTTATTGAGTCCAATACTTTTTTAGAGGAAAAAGGAGGTGACAAAAAAGTCACTAAAGTCTTCAGAGTCGTTTTTAAATGCTGCATTTTCGACTTCGTCTCAAACATTAAAAACTGAATTACATTTTTGTTCAGTAACAGTTACAGTTTTCTTATTGCTTTTTTGCTTATATCTCGAAAACAGTTACTCCTATCAATTTTTATCTTTTTTTCAAAATTAAAGCTGATAAAATTTTCTACAAAATAGTTATTTGAATTTTTCTTGTAGGACCAACCATAAGCGAGTTATAGAGTTGGATATAAATAATTTTTAACAAAAATTTGCTTTAAAATAAAATGTTTGAAAAACTGAAATTAAACTAAATTAATTGGGTCTAGCATTTTAGTAGAGGAAAAAGGAGGAAACATAAAATTCACTAAAGTTTTCAGAGTCGTCTTTAGTAGTCATATTAATAACAATAACATTAATAATAATAATACTTATAGTACTAAATTTGCTTATATGCAAGCGCTTAATTAAGGTAACAGTTTTTTGGTTTCTTGCTTATATCTCGAAATCAGTTACTCCTATCAATTTTTATCTTTTTACTAAAATTAAAGCTGATAAAATTTTCTACAAAATAGTTATTTGCATTTTTTATGTAGGACTAACCATAAGCGAGATATAAGAATGAAAATAATTAATATTTAAAAAAAAGTGCTTTAACAGAAAATGTCTTGTGATTTAAAATACACTTAATTTATTGAATCCAATACTTTATTAGAAGAAAAAAGAGGTGACATAAAAATCACTGAAGTCTTCAGAGTCGTTTTTAAATGCTGCATTTTCGACTTCGTCTCAAACATTGAAAACTGAATTACATTTTTATTCAGTAACAGTTACAGTTTTCTTATTGGTTTTTTGCTTATATCTCGAAAACAGTTACTCCTATCAATTTTTATCTTTTTTTAAAAATTAAAGCTGATAAAATTTCCTACAAAAGAGTTATTTGCATTTCCTGTGTAAGACCAACCATAAGCGAGTTATAGAGTTGGATATAAATAAGCTTTAACAAAAATTTGCTTTAAAATAGAATGTTTGAAAAACCAAAATTAAACTAAATTAATTGGGTCTAACACTTTAGTAGTAATTCGTTTTTTGTGTCAGAATATGTGGCTTTAGTTACGCTTTATAAAAGTTTGCTCTTATGTACGTTATAGACTTGACGAGAACGGCGTATCTCGGACTCTTATAGGACTCTTATAGAAACAAAAAGTATCAGTTTGGATTAAAACAAATTATTTTTGTTGACTCTTAGTCCGAATTGTTCATCAGTTCAAACAAAAACGGCTTATTTTAGACGTTATTACTACTATTATTATTATTTTTATTACTATTATTATTAATATTATTATTATTATTATTATTATTATTATTATTATTATTATTATTATTATTATTATTATTATTATTATTATTATTATTATTATTATTATTGTTATTATTATTATTATTATTATTATTATT
>NW_026986738.1:12500-15000 GCF_031307605.1 Tribolium castaneum
TAGACTTGACGAGAACGGCGTATCTCGGACTCTTATAGGACTCTTATAGAAACAAAAAGTATCAGTTTGGATTAAAACAAATTATTTTTGTTGACTCTTAGTCCGAATTGTTCATCAGTTCAAACAAAAACGGCTTATTTTAGACGATCTTTTGCTTTGAACAAGAAAACTTACATCGAACAGACTAAAAACGTATAAATCTGGCATAAAAGAGCAATTTATGTATCACTTTGTATAAAGGCAGCTAATCCTATTCGTTTCATTGCTAAAATAGACTAAATTGTTATTAATCCTAACAAAAACGCAGTATTTTGGCACAAAATACTAATTACATTATAGTTATGACGAGAATAGCTTATTTGGAATGATTCTATGCTTCCAAACGAGTAAATTTTTATTAAACAGATGCCAAACATCATGTTTTGTCCTATAATGACATTTTATATTGCAGTTTGTATTAAAACAAAGTATTTTCGTTGATTCTTTGTTTGAAGCAGCAAACCTAACATTAAAGAATCTGAAAACTTTGTATTCGGACACAAACCACCGAATTTTGTATCAGTTTAGACAAAAACGGTTGATTTTCGACAATATTTTGCTTTGAACAAGAAAACATATCAAACAGACTAAAAACGTCTTATTTTAGCACAAAACAAAAGATTTGCGTTATAGTCTTGACGAGAACTGTTAATTTCAAACGATTCTATGCTTTGAAACCAGTATACTTTCACTAAACAGAGGCAAAACGTCTGATTTCGCCTTTGAAAAACGATTTATGTCACAGTTTGGATTAAAACCAATTATTTTCGTTTATTCATTGTTACAAACAAGAAACCTTACATCAAAGAAACTGAAAACTCCTTATTCAGGCACAGAAATTCGAATTACGTTTCAGTCTGGACAAAAACTGCTTATTTTAGACGATCCTTTGTTTTGAACACGAAAACTTACATTAAAAAGATTAAAAACATCTTATTCTGGCTGAAAACTGCAAATTATATATTACTCTAGATAAAAGCAATTTATCCTGATTACTCCTTTACTTAGAATAGAGTAAACTTGTATAAAACTTAATAAAAACTTTAAATTTCGTCTTAAAGAAATAATTTACGTAATAGTCTTGACCAGCACTGTTAATTTCAAGCGATTTTATGATTGGAAACGAATGAACTTTTATGGGGCAGATGCAAAACCACATATTACCATATAAAGCGTTGTTTTAAAGCAAAGTATTACGTTTTGCAACAAGAAATTTTACGTCAAAGAAACTGAAAATTTCGTATCCATGCACAAATATCGAATTACGTATCAGTTTAGGCAAATACAGCTAATTTTAAACGATTCCTTGCTATAAACAAGAAAAATTTTATCAAACATATTGAAAACGTTTTATTCTCGAAAATAAGAGCAAATTTTGTATCAGTTTTAACAAAAGCGGATTACTCTGTTTGATTCTATGCTTAGAGTAGAGTAAACTACTATAAAACGTAATGAAAACTTTATATTCAAGCTCAAAAGAACAAATTACGTTATATTTTTGACAAAAAAAAATATTTCGGACGATTACATTCTTCGAAGTTAGCAAACTTTAATTAAACAAGTGCAAAAGCTAATACTTTGCTTTAAAATGTCGATTTATGTGATAATATGGTGTTTTGCATCTGTCCTATAAAAGTTTACTCGTTTCGCTCCATTGAATCATTCGAAATAAATTATTTTGCCACAACAACAACGAAAATAATTTGTTTTTGTTTAAACTGTAACTTAAGTAGTTTTTATAAAACGAACTAAGACGTTTGGCATCTGTTTAGTGAAAGTTTTCTCGTTTGGGGGCATAAAATCGTTTGAAATTAACAGTTCTGGTCAAAACTATAACGTAAATTATTTCTTTGAGACGAAATTTAAAGTTTTCATTAAGTTTTATGCAAGTTTGCCCTATTCTAAGCAAAGGAGTAATCAGGATAAACTGCTTTTATCCAAAGTAATACATAATTTGCAGTTTTGAGCCAGAATAAGACGTTTTTAATCTCTTTAATGTAAGTTTTCGTGTTCAAAAGAAAGGATCGTCTAAAATAAGCAGTTTCTGTCCAAACTGAAACGTAATTTGATTTTCTGTGTCTGAATAAGAGGTTTTCAGTTTCTTTGATGTAAGGTTTCTTGTTTGTAACAATGAATAAACGAAAATAATTGGTTTTAATCCAAACTGTGACATAAATCTTTTTTCAAAGGCGAAATCAGACGTTTTGCTTCTGTTTAGTGAAAGTATACTGGTTTCAAAGCATAGAATCGTTTGAAATTAACAGTTCTCGTCAAGACTATAACGCAAATCTTTTGTTTTGTGCTAAAATAAGACGTTTTTAGTCTGTTTGATATAAGTTTTCTTGTTCAAAGCAAAATATTGTCGCAAATCAACCGTTTTTGTCTAAACTGATACAAAATTCGGTGGTTTGTGTCCGAATACAAAGTTTTCAGATTCTTTAATGTTAGGTTTGCTGCTTCT
>NW_026986738.1:25000-82500 GCF_031307605.1 Tribolium castaneum
GTTACAGTTTAAACAAAAACAAATTATTTTCGTTGTTGTTGTGGCAAAATAATTTATTTCGAATGATTCAATGGAGCGAAACGAGTAAACTTTTATAGGACAGATGCAAAACACCATATTACCGCATAAATCGTTATTTTAAAGCAAAGTATTAGCTTTTGCACTTGTTTAATTAAAGTTTGCTAACTTCGAAGAATGTAATCGTCCGAAATATTTTTTTTTGTCAAAACTATAACGTAATTTGTTCTTTTGAGCTTGAATATAGAGTTTTCATTACGTTTTATAGTAGTTTACTCTACTCTAAGCATAGAATCAAACAGAGTAATCCGCTTTTGTTAAAACTGATACATAATTTGCTCTTATTTTCGAGAATAAAACGTTTTCAATATGTTTGATAAAATTTTTCTTGTTTATAGCAAGGAATCGTTTAAAAATAGCTGTATTTGCCTAAAATGATACGTAATTCGATATTTGTGCATGGATACGAAATTTTCAGTTTCTTTGACGTAAAATTTCTTGTTGCAAAACGTAATACTTTGCTTTAAAACAACGCTTTATATGGTAATATGTGGTTTTGCATCTGCCCCATAAAAGTTCATTCGTTTCCAATCATAAAATCGCTTGAAATTAACAGTGCTGGTCAAGACTATTACGTAAATTATTTCTTTAAGACGAAATTTAAAGTTTTTATTAAGTTTTATACAAGTTTACTCTATTCTAAGTAAAGGAGTAATCAGGATAAATTGCTTTTATCTAGAGTAATATATAATTTGCAGTTATCAGCCAGAATAAGATGTTTTTAATCTTTTTAATGTAAGTTTTCGTGTTCAAAACAAAGGATCGTCTAAAATAAGCAGTTTTTGTCCAGACTGAAACGTAATTCGAATTTCTGTGCCTGAATAAGGAGTTTTCAGTTTCTTTGATGTAAGGTTTCTTGTTTGTAACAATGAATAAACGAAAATAATTGGTTTTAATCCAAACTCTGACATAAATCGTTTTTCAAAGGCGAAATCAGACGTTTTGCCTCTGTTTAGTGAAAGTATACTGGTTTCAAAGCATAGAATCGTTTGAAATTAACAGTTCTCGTCAAGACTATAACGCAAATCTTTTGTTTTGTGCTAAAATAAGACGTTTTTAGTCTGTTTGATATAAGTTTTCTTGTTCAAAGCAAAATATTGTCGAAAATCAACCGTTTTTGTCTAAACTGATACAAAATTCGGTGGTTTGTGTCCGAATACAAAGTTTTCAGATTCTTTAATGTTAGGTTTGCTGCTTCAAACAAAGAATCAACGAAAATACTTTGTTTTAATACAAACTGCAATATAAAATGTCATTATAGGACAAAACATGATGTTTGGCATCTGTTTAAAAAAAATTTACTCGTTTGGAAGCATAGAATCATTCCAAATAAGCTATTCTCGTCATAACTATAATGTAATTAGTATTTTGTGCCAAAATACTGCGTTTTTGTTAGGATTAATAACAATTTAGTCTATTTTAGCAATGAAACGAATAGGATTAGCTGCCTTTATACAAAGTGATACATAAATTGCTCTTTTATGCCAGATTTATACGTTTTTAGTCTGTTCGATGTAAGTTTTCTTGTTCAAAGCAAAAGATCGTCTAAAATAAGCCGTTTTTGTTTGAACTGATGAACAATTCGGACTAAGAGTCAACAAAAATAATTTGTTTTAATCCAAACTGATACTTTTTGTTTCTATAAGAGTCCTATAAGAGTCCGAGATACGCCGTTCTCGTCAAGTCTATAACGTAATTCGTTTTTTTGTGTCAGAATATGTGGCTTTAGTTACGCTTTATAAAAGTTTGCTCTTATGTAAGCAAAGGAACAAACAGGATAAACTGCTTCTATTTAAAGTGATACATAATAAGCTCTTTTGTGACATAATACGTTTTCTGTCTGTTTAATATAAGTTTTTAATTATAATAATAATAATAATAATAATAATAATAATAATAATAATAATAATAATAATAATAATAATAATAATAATAATAATAATAATAATAATAATAATAATAATAATAGTTATGAAAGTAAGCTGTTTTCTAAGCAAAAATGAAGCTTGTTTTGTGTTATATGAGCGTTTTCTCATTTCTATGCAAGAGATCATCTGTGATCTGTGTTTTTATGCAAGAAAATGTCTAAAATTAATAACTCATTTTAAAACTGGTATAAAAACATTTACTATACAAAAGTTATAATCGGTTTTTAATA
This sequence comes from Tribolium castaneum, assembly GCF_031307605.1. Lineage (NCBI taxonomy): Eukaryota > Metazoa > Arthropoda > Insecta > Coleoptera > Tenebrionidae > Tribolium > Tribolium castaneum. The sequence goes on from NW_026986738.1 coordinate 27,237, forward strand.
ATAATAATAGTAATAATAATAATAATAATAATGAAAATAATAATAATAATAATAATAATAATAATAATAATAATAACAATAATAATAATAATAGTAATAGTAATAAAAGTAATAATAATAATAATACTTTTAATAAGGAAAAATGAAGCTTATTTTGTGTGTTACATGAGCGTTTTCTCATTTCTATGCAAGAGATCATCTGTGATCTGTGTTTTTAGGCAAGAAATTGTCTAAAATTAATAACTCATTTCAAAACTGGTATAAAAACATTTACTATACAAAAATTATAATCGGTTTTTAATACTAATAATATTAATAGTAGTAATAATAATAATAATAATAATAATAATAATAATAATAATAATAATATTAATAATAATAATAATAATAATAATAATAATAATACTTTTAATAAGGAAAATTGAAGCTTATTTTGTGTGTTACATGAGCGTTTTCTCATTTCTATGCAAGAGATCATCTGTGATCTGTGTTTTTATGCAAGAAATTGTCTAAAATTAATAACTCATTTCAAAACTGGTATAAAAACATTTACTATACAAAAGTTATAATCGGTTTTTAATACTAATAATATTAATAGTAATAATAATAATAATAATAATAATAATAATAATAATAATAATAATAATAATAATAATAATAATAATAATAATAATAATAATAATAGTAATAAAAGTAATAATAATAATAATAATAATACTTATAATAAATTTCTTTCTAAATTGAAGCTTAGTTTTTCTAAGCAAAAATGAAGCTTATTTTGTGTTATCTGAGCGTTTTCTCATTTCTATGCAAGAGATCATTTGTGATCTGTGTTTTTAGGCAAGAAATTGTCTAAAATTAATAACCCATTTTAAAACTGGTATAAAAACATTTACTATACAAAAGTTATAATCGGTTTTTATTAATAATAATAGTAATAATAATAATAATATTAATAAAAATAATAATAATAATAATAATAATTATAGTAGTAATAATAATAATAATAATAATAATAATAATAATAATAATAATAATAATAATAATAATAATAATAATAATAATAGTAATAAAAATAATAATAATAGTAGTAATAACGTCTAAAATAAGCCGTTTTTGTTTGAACTGATAAAGAATTCGGACTAAGAGTGAACAAAAATAATTTGTTTTAATCCAAACTGATACTTTTTGTTTCTATAAGAGTCCTATAAGAGTCCGAGATACGCCGTTCTCGTCAAGTCTATAACGTAATTCGTTTTTTTTGTGTCAGAATATGTGGCTATAGTTACGCTTTATAAAAGTTTGCTCTTATGTAAGCAAAGAAACTAACAGGACAAACTGCTTCTATTTAAAGTGATACATAATTAACTCATTTGTGACAGAATACGACGTTTTCTGTCTGTTTAATAGAAGTTTTTAATAATAAAAATAATAATAATAATAATAGAAATAAAAATAATAATAATAGTAATAAAGGAAAGCTCAGTATTTTAAGCAAAAATGAAGCTTATTTTGTGTGTTATATGAGCGTTTTCTCATTTCTATGCAAGAGATCATCTGTGATCTGTGTTTTTAGGCAAGAAATTGTCTAAAATTAATTACTCATTTTAAAGCTGGTATAAAAACATTTACTATACAAAAGTTATAATCGGTTTTTAATAATAATAATAATAATAATAATAATAATAATAATAATAATAATAATAATAATAATAATAATAATAATAATAATAATAATAATAATAGTAATAAAAGTAATAATAATAATAATAATATTACTTATAATGAATTTCTTTCTAAATTGAAGCTTAGTTTTTCTAAGCAAAAATGAAGCTTATTTTGTGTTATCTGAGCGTTTTCTCATTTCTATGCAAGAGATCATTTGTGATCTGTGTTTTTAGGCCAGAAATTGTCTAAAATTAATAACTCATTTTAAAACTGGTATAAAAACATTTACTATACAAAAGTTATAATTACAAAAGTAATAATAATAATAATAATAATAATAATAATAATAATAATAATAATAATAATAATAATAATAATAATAATAATTATAATAATTATAATAATAATAATAATAATAATAATAATAATAATAATAGTAGTAATAACGTCTAAAATAAGCCGTTTTTGTTTGAACTGATGAACAATTCGGACTAAAAGTCAACAAAAATAATTTGTTTTAATCCAAACTGATACTTTTTGTTCCTATAAGAGTCCTATAAGAGTCCGAGATACGCCGTTCTCGTCAAGTCTATAACGTACATAAGAGCAAACTTTTATAAAGCGTAACTAAAGCCACATATTCTGACACAAAAAACGAATTACTACTAAAGTGTTAGACCCAATTAATTTAGTTTAATTTTGGTTTTTCAAACATTCTATTTTAAAGCAAATTTTTGTTAAAGATTATTTATATCCAACTCTATAACTCGCTTATGGTCTTGGTCTTACACAGGAAATGCAAATAACTCTCTTGTAGGAAATTTTATCAGCTTTAATTTTTAAAAAAAGATAAAAATTGATAGGAGTAACTGTTTTCGAGATATAAGCAAAAAACCAATAAGAAAACTGTAACTGTTACTGAATAAAAATGTAATTCAGTTTTCAATGTTTGAGACGAAGACGAAGATGCAGCATTTAAAAACGACTCTAAAGACTTCAGTGACTTTTATGTCACCTCCTTTTTCTTCTAATAAAATATTGGACCAAATAAATTAAGCGTATTTTAAATTATAAGACATTTTCTGTTAAAGCACTTTTTTTTAAAATATTAATTATTTTCAAACTTATATCTCGCTTATGGTTAGTTCTACATGAAAAATGCAAATAACTATTTTGTAGGAAATTTTAGCAGCTTTAATTTTAGTAAAAAGATAAAAATTGATAGGAGTAACTAATTTCGAGATATAAGCAAGAAACCAAAAAACTGTTACCTTAATTAAGCGCTTGCATATAAGCAAATTTAGTACTATAAGTATTATTATTATTAATGTTATTGTTATTAATATGACGACTAAAAACGTCTCTGAAGACTTTGGTGACTTTTATGTCTTCTCCTTTTTCCTCTACTAAATTGTTAGATCCAATTAATTTAGTTTAATTTCGGTTTTTCAAACATTTTATTTTAAAGCAAATTTTTGTTAAATATTATTTATATTCAACTCTATAACTCGCTTATGGTTGGTCTTACAAAAGAAATGCAAATAACTATTTTGTAGGAAATTTCATCAGCTTTAATTTTGAAAAAAAAATAAAAATTGATAGGAGTAACTGTTTTCGAGATATGAGCAAAAAACCAAAGTGAAAACTGTTACAGTTACTGAACAAAAATGTAATTCAGTTTTCAATGTTTGAGACGAAGTCGAAAATGCAGCATTTAAAAACGACTCTGAAGACTTCAGTGATTTTTATGTCACCTCCTTTTTCTTCTAATAAAGTATTGGATCCAATAAATTAAGTGTATTTTAAATCACAAGACATTTTCTGTTAAAGCACTTTTTTTTAAATATTAATTATTTTCATTCTTATATCTCGCTTATGGTTAGTCCTACATAAAAAATGCAAATAACTATTTTGTAGGAAATTTTATCAGCTTTAATTTTAGTAAAAAGATAAAAATTGATAGGAGTAACTGATTTCGAGATATAAGCAAGAAACCAAAAAACTGTTACCTTAATTAAGCGCTTGCATATAAGCAAATTTAGTACTATAAGTATTATTATTATTAATGTTATTGTTTTTAATATGACGATTAAAAACGTCTCTGAAGACTTTGGTGACTTTTATGTCTTCTCCTTTTTCCTCTACTAAAGTGTTAGATCCAATTAATTTAGTTTAATTTCGGTTTTTCATACATTTTATTTTAAAGCAAATTTTTGTTAAATATTATTTATATCCAACTCTATAACTCGCCTATGGTTGGTCCTACAGGAAATTTGCAAATAACTATTTTGTAGGAAATTTTTTCAGCTTTAATTTTGAAAAAAAGATAAAATTTGATAGGAATAACGGTTTTCGAGATATAAGCAAAAAACCAAAGTGAAAACTGTTACAGTTACTGAACAAAAATGTAATTCAGTTTTCAATGTTTGAGACGAAGTCGAAAATGCAGCATTTAAAAACGACTCTGAAGACTTCAGTGATTTTTATGTCACCTCCTTTTTCTTCTAATAAAGTATTGGATCCAATAAATTACGTGTATTTTAAATCACAAGACATTTTCTGTTAAAGCACTTTTTTTTAAATATTAATTATTTTCATACTTATATCTCGCTTATGGTTAGTCCTACATAAAAAATGGAAATATCTATTTTGTAGGAAATTTTATCAGCTTTAATTTTAGTAAAAAGATAAAAATTGATAGGAGTAACTGATTTCGAGATATAAGCAAGAAACCAAAAAACTGTTACCTTAATTAAGCGTTTGCATATAAGCAAATTTTGTACTATTAGTATTATTATTATTAATGTTATTGTTATTAACATGACGACTAAAGACGACTCTGAAACCTTTAGTAACTTTTATGTCTTCTCCTTTTTCCTCTACTAAAGTGTTAGACACAATTAATTTAGTTTAATTTCAGTTATTCAAACATTTTATTTTAAAGCAAATTTTTGTTAAGTATTATTTATATCTAACTCTATAACTCGCTTATGGTTGGTCCTACAAGAAAAATGCAAATAACTATTTTGTAGCAAATTTTATCAGCTTTAATTTTGAAAAAAAGATAAAAATTGATAGGAGTAACTGTTTTCGAGATATAAGCAAAAAAGCAATAAGAAAACTCTAACTGTTCCTGAACAAAAATGTAATTCAGTTTTTAATGTTTGAGACGAAGACAAAAATGCAGCATTTAAAAACGACTTTGAAGACTTCAGTGACTTTTATGTCACCTCCTTTTTCTTCTAATAAAGTATTGGACCCAATAAATTAAGTGTATTTTAAATCACAGTTTTTTGGTTTCTTGCTTATATCTCGAAAACAGTTACTCCTATCAATTTTTATCTTTTTACTAAAATTAAAGCTGACAAAATTTCCTACAAAATAGTTATTTGCATTTTTCATGTAGAACTAACCATAAGCGAGATATATGTTTGAAAATAATTAATATTAAAAAAAAAGTGCTTTAACAGAAAATGTCTTGTGATTTAAAATACACTTAATTTATTGGGTCTAACACTTTATTAGAGGAAAAAGGAGGTGACATAAAAGTCACTGAAGTCTTTAGAGTCGTTTTTAAATGCTGCATCTTCGACTTCGTCTCAAACATTGAAAACTGTATTACATTTTTGTTCAGTAACTGTAACAGTTTTCACTTTGGTTTTTTGCTTATATCTCGAAAACCGTTACTCCTATCAAATTTTATCTTTTTTTCAAAATTAAAGCGGATAAAATTTCCTACAAAATAGTTATTTGCAAATTTTCTGTTGGACGAACCATAGGCGAGTTATAGAGTTGGATATAAATAATTTTTAACAAAAATTTGCTTTAAAATAAAATGTTTGAAAAACTGAAATTAAACTAAATTAATTGGGTCTAGCATTTTAGTAGAGGAAAAAGGAGGAGACATAAAAGTCACTAAAGTTTTCAGAGTCGTCTTTAGTCGTCATATTAATAACATAAACATTAATAATAATAATACTTATAGTACTAAATTTGCTTATATGCATGCGCTTATTTAAGGTAACAGTTTTTTGGTTTCTTGCTTATATCTCGAAAACAGTTACTCCTATCAATTTTTATCTTTCTTTAAAAATTAAAGCTGATAAAATTTCATACAAAATAGTTATTTGCATTGCTTTTGTAGGACCAACCATAAGCGAGTTATAGAGTTGGATATAAATAATCTTTAACATAAATTTGCTTTAAAATAAAATGTTTGAAAAACCGAAATTAAACTAAATTAATTGAGTCTAACACTTTAGTAGAGAAAAAAGGAGAAAACATAAAAATCACCAAAGTCTTCAAAGTTGTTTTTAGTCGTCATATTAATAACAATAACATTAATAATAATACTAATAGTACTAAATTTGCTTATATGCAAACGCTTAATTAAGGTAACAGTTGTTTGGTTTCTTGCTTATATCTTGAAAACAGTTACTCTTATCAATTTTTATCTCTTTACTAAAATTAAAGCTGACAAAATTTCCTACAAAATAGTTATTCGCATTTCTTTTGTTGGACCTACCATAAGCGAGTTATAGAGTTGGATATAGATATTCTTTAACAAAAATTTGCTTTAAAATAAAATGTTTGAATAACTGAAATTAAACTAAATTAATTGGGTCTAACACTTTAGTAGAGGAAAAAGGAGAAGACATAAAAGTCACTAAAGGTTTCAGAGTCGTCTTTAGTCGTCATATTAATAACAATAACATTAATAATAATAATACTAATAGTACTAAATTTGCTTATATGCAAACGCTTAATTAAGGTAACAGTTGTTTGGTTTCTTGCTTATATCTCGAAAACAGTTACTCTTATCAATTTTTATCTCTTTACTAAAATTAAAGCTGACAAAATTTTCTACAAAATAGTTATTTGCATTTTTCATGTAGGACTAACCATAAGCGAGATATATGATTGAAAATAATTAATATTTAAAAAAAAAGTGCTTTAACAGAAAATGTCTTGTGATTTAAAATACACTTAATTTATTGGGTCCAACACTTTATTAGAGGAAAAAGGAGGTGACATAAAAGTCACTGAAGTCTTTAGAGTCGTTTTTAAATGCTGCATCTTCGACTTCGTCTCAAACATTGAAAACTGTATTACATTTTTGTTCAGTAACTGTAACAGTTTTCACTTTGGTTTTTTGCTTATATTTCGAAAACCGTTACTCCTATCAAATTTTATCTTTTTTTCAAAATTAAAGCGGATAAAATTTCCTACAAAATAGTTATTTGCAAATGTCCTGTAGGACGAACCATAGGCGAGTTATAGAGTTGGATATAAATAATCTTTAACAAAAATTTGCTTTAAAATAAAATGTTTGAAAAACCGAAATTAAACTAAATTAATTGGGTCTAACACTTTAGTAGAGAAAAAAGGAGAAGACATAAAAATCACCAAAGTCTTCAAAGTTGTTTTTAGTCGTCATATTAATAACAATAACATTAATAATAATAATACTAATAGTACTAAATTTGCTTATATGCAAGCGCTTAATTAAGGTAAGAGTTTTTTGGTTTCTTGCTTATATCTCGAAAACAGTTACTCCTATCAATTTTTATCTTTTTACTAATAATAAAGCTGATAAAATTTGCAACAAAATAGTTATTTGCATTTTTCTTGTAGGATCAACCATAAGCGAGTTATAGAGTTGGATATTAATAATATTCAACAAAAATTTGCTTTAAAATAAAATGTTTGAAAAACTGAAATTAAACTAAATTAATTGGGTCTAGCATTTTAGTATAGGAAAAAGGAGGAGACATAAAAGTCACTAAAGTTTTCAGAGTCGTCTTTAGTCGTCATATTAATAACAATAACATTAATAATAATAATACTTATGGTACTAAATTTGCTTATATGCATGCGCTTAATTAAGGTAACAGTTTTTTGGTTTCTTGCTTATATCTTGAAAACAGTTACTCCTATCAATTTTTAGCTTTCTTTAAAAATTAAAGCTGATAAAATTTCATACAAAATAGTTATTTGCATTTCTTTTGTAGGACCAACCATAAGCGAGTTATAGAGTTGGATATAAATAATCTTTAACAAAAATTTGCTTTAAAATAAAATGTTTGAAAAACCGAAATTAAACTAAATTAATTGGGTCTAACACTTTAGTAGAGAAAAAAGGAGAAGACATAAAAATCACCAAAGTCTTTAAAGTTGTTTTTAGTCGTCATATTAATAACAATAACATTAATAATAATAATACTAATAGTACTAAATTTGCTTATATGCAAACGCTTAATTAAGGTAACAGTTGTTTGGTTTCTTGCTTATATCTCGAAAACAGTTACTCTTATCAATTTTTATCTCTTTACTAAAATTAAAGCTGACAAAATTTCCTACAAAATAGTTATTTGCATTTTTCATGTAGGACTAACCATAAGCGAGATATATGATTGAAAATAATTAATATTTAAAAAAAAAGTGCTTTAACAGAAAATGTCTTGTGATTTAAAATACACTTAATTTATTGGGTCCAACACTTTATTAGAGGAAAAAGGAGGTGACATAAAAGTCACTGAAGTCTTTAGAGTCGTTTTTAAATGCTGCATCTTCGACTTCGTCTCAAACATTGAAAACTGTATTACATTTTTGTTCAGTAACTGTAACAGTTTTCACTTTGGTTTTTTGCTTATATTTCGAAAACCGTTACTCCTATCAAATTTTATCTTTTTTTCAAAATTAAAGCGGATAAAATTTCCTACAAAATAGTTATTTGCAAATGTCCTGTAGGACGAACCATAGGCGAGTTATAGAGTTGGATATAATTAATCTTTAACAAAAATTTGCTTTAAAATAAAATGTTTGAAAAACCGAAATTAAACTAAATTAATTGGGTCTAACACTTTAGTAGAGAAAAAAGGAGAAGACATAAAAATCACCAAAGTCTTCAAAGTTGTTTTTAGTCGTCATATTAATAACAATAACATTAATAATAATAATACTAATAGTACTAAATTTGCTTATATGCAAGCGCTTAATTAAGGTAAGAGTTTTTTGGTTTCTTGCTTATATCTCGAAAACAGTTACTCCTATAAATTTTTATTTTTTTACTAATAATAAAGCTGATAAAATTTGCAACAAAATAGTAATTTGCATTTTTCTTGTAGAATCAACCATAAGCAAGTTATAGAGTTGGATATTAATAATATTCAACAAAAATTTGCTTTAAAATAAAATGTTTGAAAAACTGAAATTAAACTAAATTAATTGGGTCTAGCATTTTAGTAGAGGAAAAAGGAGGAGACATAAAAGTCACTAAAGTTTTCAGAGTCGTCTTTAGTCGTCATATTAATAACAATAACATTAATAATAATAATACTTATGGTACTAAATTTGCTTAAATGCATGCGCTTAATTAAGGTAACAGTTTTTTGGTTTCTTGCTTATATCTCGAAAACAGTTACTCCTATCAATTTTTATCTTTCTTTAAAAATTAAAGCTGATAAAATTTCATACAAAATAGTTATTTGCATTTCTTTTGTAGGACCAACCATAAGCGAGTTATAGAGTTGGCTATAAATAATCTTTAACAAAAATTTGCTTTAAAATAAAATGTTTGAAAAACCGAAATTAAACTACATTAATTGGGTCTAACACTTTAGTAGAGAAAAAAGGAGAAGACATAAAAATCACCAAAGTCTTTAAAGTTGTTTTTAGTCGTCATATTAATAACAATAACATTAATAATAATAATACTAATAGTACTAAATTTGCTTATATGCAAACGCTTAATTAAGGTAACAGTTGTTTGGTTTCTTGCTTATATCTCGAAAACAGTTACTCTTATCAATTTTTATCTCTTTACTAAAATTAAAGCTGACAAAATTTCCTACAAAATAGTTATTTGCATTTTTCATGTAGGACTAACCATAAGCGAGATATATGATTGAAAATAATTAATATTTAAAAAAAAAGTGCTTTAACAGAAAATGTCTTGTGATTTAAAATACACTTAATTTATTGGGTCCAACACTTTATTAGAGGAAAAAGGAGGTGACATAAAAGTCACTGAAGTCTTTAGAGTCGTTTTTAAATGCTGCATCTTCGACTTCGTCTCAAACATTGAAAACTGTATTACATTTTTGTTCAGTAACTGTAACAGTTTTCACTTTGGTTTTTTGCTTATATTTCGAAAACCGTTACTCCTATCAAATTTTATCTTTTTTTCAAAATTAAAGCGGATAAAATTTCCTACAAAATAGTTATTTGCAAATGTCCTGTAGGACGAACCATAGGCGAGTTATAGAGTTGGATATAATTAATCTTTAACAAAAATTTGCTTTAAAATAAAATGTTTGAAAAACCGAAATTAAACTAAATTAATTGGGTCTAACACTTTAGTAGAGAAAAAAGGAGAAGACATAAAAATCACCAAAGTCTTCAAAGTTGTTTTTAGTCGTCATATTAATAACAATAACATTAATAATAATAATACTAATAGTACTAAATTTGCTTATATGCAAGCGCTTAATTAAGGTAAGAGTTTTTTGGTTTCTTGCTTATATCTCGAAAACAGTTACTCCTATCAATTTTTATTTTTTTACTAATAATAAAGCTGATAAAATTTGCAACAAAATAGTAATTTGCATTTTTCTTGTAGAATCAACCATAAGCAAGTTATAGAGTTGGATATTAATAATATTCAACAAAAATTTGCTTTAAAATAAAATGTTTGAAAAACTGAAATTAAACTAAATTAATTGGGTCTAGCATTTTAGTAGAGGAAAAAGGAGGAGACATAAAAGTCACTAAAGTTTTCAGAGTCGTCTTTAGTCGTCATATTAATAACAATAACATTAATAATAATAATACTTATGGTACTAAATTTGCTTAAATGCATGCGCTTAATTAAGGTAACAGTTTTTTGGTTTCTTGCTTATATCTCGAAAACAGTTACTCCTATCAATTTTTATCTTTCTTTAAAAATTAAAGCTGATAAAATTTCATACAAAATAGTTATTTGCATTTCTTTTGTAGGACCAACCATAAGCGAGTTATAGAGTTGGCTATAAATAATCTTTAACAAAAATTTGCTTTAAAATAAAATGTTTGAAAAACCGAAATTAAACTACATTAATTGGGTCTAACACTTTAGTAGAGAAAAAAGGAGAAGACATAAAAATCACCAAAGTCTTTAAAGTTGTTTTTAGTCGTCATATTAATAACAATAACATTAATAATAATAATACTAATAGTACTAAATTTGCTTATATGCAAACGCTTAATTAAGGTAACAGTTGTTTGGTTTCTTGCTTATATCTCGAAAACAGTTACTCTTATCAATTTTTATCTCTTTACTAAAATTAAAGCTGACAAAATTTCCTACAAAATAGTTATTTTCATTTTTTATGTAGGACTAACCATAAGCGAGATATATGATTGAAAATAATTAATATTTAAAAAAAAAGTGCTTTAACAGAAAATGTCTTGTGATTTAAAATACACTTAATTTATTGGGTCCAACACTTTATTAGAGGAAAAAGGAGGTGACATAAAAGTCACTGAAGTCTTTAGAGTCGTTTTTAAATGCTGCATCTTCGACATCGTCTCAAACATTGAAAACTGTATTACATTTTTGTTCAGTAACTGTAACAGTTTTCACTTTGGTTTTTTGCTTATATTTCAAAAACCGTTACTCCTATCAAATTTTATCTTTTTTTCAAAATTAAAGCGGATAAAATTTCCTACAAAATAGTTATTTGCAAATGTCCTGTAGGACGAACCATAGGCGAGTTATAGAGTTGGATATAAATAATCTTTAACAAAAATTTGCTTTAAAATAAAATGTTTGAAAAACCGAAATTAAACTAAATTAATTGGGTCTAACACTTTAGTAGAGAAAAAAGGAGAAGACATAAAAATCACCAAAGTCTTCAAAGTTGTTTTTAGTCGTCATATTAATAACAATAACATTAATAATAATAATACTAATAGTACTAAATTTGCTTATATGCAAGCGCTTAATTAAGGTAAGAGTTTTTTGGTTTCTTGCTTATATCTCGAAAACAGTTACTCCTATCAATTTTTATCTTTCTTTAAAAATTAAAGCTGATAAAATTTCATACAAAATAGTTATTTGCATTTCTTTTGTAGGACCAACCATAAGCGAGTTATAGAGTTGGATATAAATAATCTTTAACAAAAATTTGCTTTAAAATAAAATGTTTGAAAAACCGAAATTAAACTAAATTAATTGGGTCTAACACTTTAGTAGAGAAAAAAGGAGAAGACATAAAAATCACCAAAGTCTTCAAAGTTGTTTTTAGTCGTCATATTAATAACAATAACATTAATAATAATAATACTAATAGTACTAAATTTGCTTATATGCAAACGCTTAATTAAGGTAACAGTTGTTTGGTTTCTTGCTTATATCTCGAAAACAGTTACTCTTATCAATTTTTATCTCTTTACTAAAATTAAAGCTGACAAAATTTCCTACAAAATAGTTATTTGCATTTTTCATGTAGGACTAACCATAAGCGAGATATATGATTGAAAATAATTAATATTTAAAAAAAAAGTGCTTTAACAGAAAATGTCTTGTGATTTAAAATACACTTAATTTATTGGGTCCAACACTTTATTAGAGGAAAAAGGAGGTGACATAAAAGTCACTGAAGTCTTTAGAGTCGTTTTTAAATGCTGCATCTTCGACTTCGTCTCAAACATTGAAAACTGTATTACATTTTTGTTCAGTAACTGTAACAGTTTTCACTTTGGTTTTTTGCTTATATCTCGAAAACCGTTACTCCTATCAAATTTTATCTTTTTTTCAAAATTAAAGCGAATAAAATTTCCTACAAAATAGTTATTTGCAAATTTCCTGTAGGACGAACCATAGGCGAGTTATAGAGTTGGATATAAATAATCTTTAACAAAAATTTGCTTTAAAATAAAATGTTTGAAAAACCGAAATTAAACTAAATTAATTGGATCTAACACTTTAGTAGAGAAAAAAGGAGAAGACATAAAAATCACCAAAGTCTTCAAAGTTGTTTTTAGTCGTCATATTAATAACAATAACATTAATAATAATAATACTAATAGTACTAAATTTGCTTATATGCAAGCGCTTAATTAAGGTAAGAGTTTTTTGGTTTCATGCTTATATCTCGAAAACAGTTACTCCTATCAATTTTTATCTTTCTTTAAAAACTAAAGCTGATAAAATTTCCTACAAAATAGTTATTCGCATTTTTTTTGTAAGACCAAACATAAGCGAGTTATAGAGTTGGATATAAATATTCTTTAACAAAAATTTGCTTTAAAATAAAATGTTTGAATAACTGAAATTAAACTAAATTAATTGGGTCTAACACTTTAGTAGAGGAAAAAGGAGAAGACATAAAAGTCACTAAAGGTCTCAGAGTCGCCTTTAGTCGTCATATAAAAACAATAACATTAATAATAATAATAATACTAATAGTACTAAATTTGCCTATATGCAAACGCTTAATTAAGGTAACAGTTTTTTGGTTTCTTGCTTATATTTCGAAAACAGTTACTCCTATCAATTTTTATCTCTTTACTAAGATTAAAGCTGACAAAATTTCCTACAAAATAGTTATTTGCATTTTTCATGTAGGACTAACCATAAGCGAGATATATGATTGACAATAATTAATATTTAAAAAAAAAGTGCTTTAACAGAAAATGTCTTGTGATTTAAAATACACTTAATTTATTGGGTCCAACACTTTATTAGAGGAAAAAGGAGGTGACATAAAAGTCACTGAAGTCTTTAGAGTCGTTTTTAAATGCTGCATCTTCGACTTCGTCTCAAACATTGAAAACTGTATTATATTTTTGTTCAGTAACTGTAACAGTTTTCACTTTTTTTTTTGCTTATATCTCGAAAACCGTTACTCCTATCAAATTTTATTTTTTTTTCAAAATTAAAGCGGATAAAATTTCCTACAAAATAGTTATTTGCAAATTTCCTGTAGGACGAACCATAGGCGAGTTATAGAGTTGGATATAAATAATCTTTAACAAAAATTTGCTTTAAAATAAAATGTTTGAAAAACCGAAATTAAACTAAATTAATTGGGTCTAACACTTTAGTAGAGAAAAAAGGAGAAGACATAAAAATCACCAAAATCTTCAAAGTTGTTTTTAGTCGTCATATTAATAACAATAACATTAATAATAATAATACTAATAGTACTAAATTTGCTTGTATGCAAGCGCTTAATTAAGGTAAGAGTTTTATGGTTTCTTGCTTATATCTCGAAAAAAGTTACTCCTATCAATTTTTATCTTTTTACTAATAATAAAGCTGATAAAATTTGCAACAAAATAGTTATTTGCATTTTTCTTGTAGGATCAACCATAAGCGAGTTATAGAGTTGGATATTAATAATATTCAACAAAAATTTGCTTTAAAATAAAATGTTTGAAAAACTGAAATTAAACTAAATTAATTGGGTCTAGCATTTTAGTAGAGGAAAAAGGAGGAGACATAAAAGTCACTAAAGTTTTCAGAGTCGTCTTTAGTCGTTATATTAATAACAATAACATTAATAATAATAATACTTATAGTACTAAATTTGCTTATATGCATGCGCTTAATTAAGGTAACGGTTTTTTGGTTTCTTGCTTATATCTCGAAAACAGTTACTCCTATCAATTTTTATCTCTTTACTAAAATTAAAGCTGACAAAATTTCCTACAAAATAGTTATTTGCATTTTTCATGTAGGACTAACCATAAGCGAGATATATGATTGACAATAATTAATATTTAAAAAAAAAGTGCTTTAACAGAAAATGTCTTGTGATTTAAAATACACTTAATTTATTAGGTCTAACACTTTATTAGAGGAAAAAGGAGGTGACATAAAAGTCACTGAAATCTTTAGAGTCGTTTTTAAATGCTGCATCTTCGACTTCGTCTCAAACATTGAAAACTGTATTACATTTTTGTTCAGTAACTGTAACAGTTTTCACTTTGGTTTTTTGCTTATATCTCGAAAACCGTTACTCCTTTCAATTTTTATCTTTCTTTAAAAATTAAAGCTGATAAAATTTCATACAAAATAGTTATTTGCATTTCTTTTGTAGGACCAACCATAAGCGAGTTATAGAGTTGGATATAAATAATCTTTAACAAAAATTTGCTTTAAAATAAAATGTTTGAAAAACCGAAATTAAACTAAATTAATTGGGTCTAACACTTTAGTAGAGAAAAAAGGAGAAGACATAAAAATCACCAAAGTCTTCAAAGTTGTTTTTAGTCGTCATATTAATAACAATAACATTAATAATAATAATACTAATAGTACTAAATTTGCTTATATGCAAGCGCTTAATTAAGGTAAGAGTTTTTTGGTTTCTTGCTTATATCTCGAAAACAGTTACTCCTATCAATTTTTATCTTTTTACTAATAATAAAGCTGATAAAATTTGCAACAAAATAGTTATTTGCATTTTTCTTGTAGGATCAACCATAAGCGAGTTATAGAGTTGGATATTAATAATATTCAACAAAAATTTGCTTTAAAATAAAATTTTTGAAAAACTGAAATTAAACTAAATTAATTGGGTCTAGCATTTTAGTAGAGGAAAAAGGAGGAGACATAAAAGTCACTAAAGTTTTCAGAGTCGTCTTTAGTCGTCATATTAATAACAATAACATTAATAATAATAATACTTATGGTACTAAATTTGCTTATATGCATGCGCTTAATTAAGGTAACAGTTTTTTGGTTTCTTGCTTATATCTCGAAAACAGTTACTCCTATCAATTTTTATTTTTCTTTAAAAATTAAAGCTGATAAAATTTCATACAAAATAGTTATTTGCATTTCTTTTGTAGGACCAACCATAAGCGAGTTATAGAGTTGGATATAAATAATCTTTAACAAAAATTTGCTTTAAAATAAAATGTTTGAAAAACCGAAATTAAACTAAATTAATTGGGTCTAACACTTTAGTAGAGAAAAAAGGAAAAGACATAAAAATCACCAAAGTCTTCAAAGTTGTTTTTAGTCGTCATATTAATAACAATAACATTAATAATAATAATACTAATAGTACTAAATTTGCTTATATGCAAACGCTTAATTAATGTAACAGTTGTTTGGTTTCTTGCTTCTATCTCGAAAACAGTTACTCTTATCAATTTTTATCTCTTTACTAAAATTAAAGCTGACAAAATTTCCTACAAAATAGTTATTTGCATTTTTCATGTAGGACTAACCATAAGCGAGATATATGATTGAAAATAATTAATATTTAAAAAAAAGTGCTTTAACAGAAAATGTCTTGTGATTTAAAATACACTTAATTTATTGGGTCCAACACTTTATTAGAGGAAAAAGGAGGTGACATAAAAGTCACTGAAGTCTTTAGAGTCGTTTTTAAATGCTGCATCTTCGACTTCGTCTCAAACATTGAAAACTGTATTACATTTTTGTTCAGTAACTGTAACAGTTTTCACTTTTGTTTTTTACTTATATCTCGAAAACCGTTACTCCTATCAAATTTTATCTTTTTTTCAAAATTAAAGCGGATAAAATTTTCTACAAAATAGTTATTTGCAAATTTCCTGTAGGACGAACCATAGGCGAGTTATAGAGTTGGATATAAATAATTTTTAACAAAAATTTGCTTTAAAATAAAATGTTTGAAAAACTGAAATTAAACTAAATTAATTTAGTCTAGCATTTTAGTAGAGAAAAAAGGAGGAGACATAAAAGTCACTAAAGTTTTCGGAGTCGTCTTTAGTCGTCATATTAATAACAATAACATTAATAATAATAATACTTATAGTACTAAATTTGCTTATATGCATGCGCTTAATTAAGGTAACAGTTTTTTGGTTTCTTGCTTATATCTCGAAAACAGTTACTCCTATCAATTTTTATCTTTCTTTAAAAATTAAAGCTGATAAAATTTCATACAAAATAGTTATTTGCATTTCTTTTGTAGGACCAACCATAAGCGAGTTATAGAGTTGGATATAAATAATCTTTAACAAAAATTTGCTTTAAAATAAAATGTTTGAAAAACCGAAATTAAACTAAATTAATTGGGTCTAACACTTTAGTAGAGAAAAAAGGAAAAGACATAAAAATCACCAAAGTCTTCAAAGTTGTTTTTAGTCGTCATATTAATAACAATAACATTAATAATAATAATACTAATAGTACTAAATTTGCTTATATGCAAACGCTTAATTAAGGTAACAGTTGTTTGGTTTCTTGCTTCTATCTCGAAAACAGTTACTCTTATCAATTTTTATCTCTTTACTAAAATTAAAGCTGACAAAATTTCCTACAAAATAGTTATTTGCATTTTTCATGTAGGACTAACCATAAGCGAGATATATGATTGAAAATAATTAATATTTAATAAAAAAGTGCTTTAACAGAAAATGTCTTGTGATTTAAAATACACTTAATTTATTGGGTCCAACACTTTATTAGAGGAAAAAGGAGGTGACATAAAAGTCACTGAAGTCTTTAGAGTCGTTTTTAAATGCTGCATCTTCGACTTCGTCTCAAACATTGAAAACTGTATTACATTTTTGTTCAGTAACTGTAACAGTTTTCACTTTGGTTTTTTGCTTATATTTCGAAAACCGTTACTCCTATCAAATTTTATCTTTTTTTCAAAATTAAAGCGGATAAAATTTCCTACAAAATAGTTATTTGCAAATGTCCTGTAGGACGAACCATAGGCGAGTTATAGAGTTGGATATAAATAATCTTTAACAAAAATTTGCTTTAAAATAAAATGTTTGAAAAACCGAAATTAAACTAAATTAATTGGGTCTAACACTTTAGTAGAGAAAAAAGGAGAAGACATAAAAATCACCAAAGTCTTCAAAGTTGTTTTTAGTCGTCATATTAATAACAATAACATTAATAATAATAATACTAATAGTACTAAATTTGCTTATATGCAAGCGCTTAATTAAGGTAAGAGTTTTTTGGTTTCTTGCTTATATCTCGAAAACAGTTACTCCTATCAATTTTTATCTTTCTTTAAAAATTAAAGCTGATAAAATTTCATACAAAATAGTTATTTGCATTTCTTTTGTAGGACCAACCATAAGCGAGTTATAGAGTTGGATATAAATAATCTTTAACAAAAATTTGCTTTAAAATAAAATGTTTGAAAAACCGAAATTAAACTAAATTAATTGGGTCTAACACTTTAGTAGAGAAAAAAGGAGAAGACATAAAAATCACCAAAGTCTTCAAAGTTGTTTTTAGTCGTCAAATTAATAACAATAACATTAATAATAATAATACTAATAGTACTAAATTTGCTTATATGCAAGCGCTTAATTAAGGTAAGAGTTTTTTGGTTTCATGCTTATATCTCGAAAACAGTTACTCCTATCAATTTTTATCTTTTTACTAATAATAAAGCTGATAAAATTTGCAACAAAATAATTATTTGCATTTTTCTTGTAGGATCAACCATAAGCGAGTTATAGAGTTGGATATTAATAATATTCAACAAAAATTTGCTTTAAAATAAAATGTTTGAAAAACTGAAATTAAACTAAATTAATTGGGTCTAGCATTTTAGTAGAGGAAAAAGGAGGAGACATAAAAGTCACTAAAGTTTTCAGAGTCGTCTTTAGTCGTCATATTAATAACAATAACATTAATAATAATAATACTTATAGTACTAAATTTGCTTATATGCATGCGCTTAATTAAGGTAACAGTTTTTTGGTTTCTTGCTTATATCTCGAAAACAGTTACTCCTATCAATTTTTATCTCTTTACTAAAATTAAAGCTGACAAAAATTTCCTACAAAATAGTTATTTGCATTTTTCATGTAGGACTAACCATAAGCGAGATATATGATTGACAATAATTAATATTTAAAAAAAAAGTGATTTAACAGAAAATGTCTTGTGATTTAAAATACACTTAATTTATTGGGTCTAACACTTTATTAGAGGAAAAAGGAGGTGACATAAAAGTCACTGAAGTCTTTAGAGTCGTTTTTAAATGCTGCATCTTCGACTTCGTCTCAAACATTAAAAACTGTATTACATTTTTGTTCAGTAACTGTAACAGTTTTTACTTTGGTTTTTTGCTTATATCTCAAAAACCGTTACTCCTATCAAATTTTATCTTTTTTTCAAAATTAAAGCGGATAAAATTTCCTACAAAATGGTTATTTGCAAATTTCCTGTAGGACGAACCATAGGCGAGTTATAGAGTTGGATATAAATAATCTTTAACAAAAATATGCTTTAAAATAAAATGTTTGAAAAACCGAAATTAAACTAAATTAATTGGGTCTAACACTTTAGTAGAGAAAAAAGGAGAAGACATAAAAATCACCAAATTCTTCAAAGTTGTTTTTAGTCGTCATATTAATAACAATAACATTAATAATAATAATACTAATAGTACTAAATTTGCTTATATACAAGCGCTTAATTAAGGTAACAGTTTTTGGTTTCTTGCTTATATCTCGAAAACAGTTACTCCTATCAATTTTTATCTTTCTTTAAAAATTAAAGCTGATAAAATTTTCTACAAAATAGTTATTCGCATTTTTTTTGTAAGACCAACCATAAGCGAGTTATAGAGTTGGATATAAATATTCTTTAACAAAAATTTGCTTTAAAATAAAATGTTTGAATAACTGAAATTAAACTAAATTAATTGGGTCTAACACTTTAGTAGAGGAAAAAGGAGAAGACATAAAAGTCACTAAAGGTCTCAGAGTCGTCTTTAGTCGTCATATTAAAAACAATAACATTAATAATAATAATAATACTAATAGTACTAAATTTGCCTATATGTAAACGCTTAATTAAGGTAACAGTTTTTTGGTTTCTTGCTTATATTTCGAAAACAGTTACTCCTATCAATTTTTATCTCTTTACTAAAATTAAAGCTGACAAAATTTCCTACAAAATAGTTATTTGCATTTTTCATGTAGGACTAACTATAAGCGAGATATATGATTGACAATAATTAATATTTAAAAAAAAAGTGCTTTAACAGAAAATGTCTTGTGATTTAAAATACACTTAATTTATTAGGTCTAACACTTTATTAGAGGAAAAAGGAGGTGACATAAAAGTCACTGAAATCTTTAGAGTCGTTTTTAAATGCTGCATCTTCGACTTCGTCTCAAACATTGAAAACTGTATTACATTTTTGTTCAGTAACTGTAACAGTTTTCACTTTGGTTTTTTGCTTATATCTCGAAAACCGTTACTCCTATCAAATTTTATCTTTTTTTCAAAATTAAAGCGGATAAAATTTCCTACAAAATAGTTATTTGCAAATTTACTGTAGGACGAACCATAGGCGAGTTATAGAGTTGGATATAAATAATTTTTAACAAAAATTTGCTTTAAAATAAAATGTTTGAAAAACTGAAATTAAACTAAATTAATTGGGTCTAGCATTTTAGTAGAGGAAAAAGGAGGAGACATAAAAGTCACTAAAGTTTTCAGAGTCGTCTTTAGTCGTTATATTAATAACAATAACATTAATAATAATAATACTTATAGTACTAAATTTGCTTATATGCATGCGCTTAATTAAGGTAACAGTTTTTTGGTTTCTTGCTTATATCTCGAAAACAGTTACTCCTATCAATTTTTATCTCTTTATTAAAATTAAAGCTGACAAAATTTCCTACAAAATAGTTATTTGCATTTTTCATGTAGGACTAACTATAAGCGAGATATATGATTGACAATAATTAATATTTAAAAAAAAAGTGCTTTAACAGAAAATGTCTTGTGATTTAAAATACACTTAATTTATTAGGTCTAACACTTTATTAGAGGAAAAAGGAGGTGACATAAAAGTCACTGAAATCTTTAGAGTCGTTTTTAAATGCTGCATCTTCGACTTCGTCTCAAACATTGAAAACTGTATTACATTTTTGTTCAGTAACTGTAACAGTTTTCACTTTGGTTTTTTGCTTATATCTCGAAAACCGTTACTCCTATCAAATTTTATCTTTTTTTCAAAATTAAAGCGGATAAAATTTCCTACAAAATAGTTATTTGCAAATTTACTGTAGGACGAACCATAGGCGAGTTATAGAGTTGGATATAAATAATTTTTAACAAAAATTTGCTTTAAAATAAAATGTTTGAAAAACTGAAATTAAACTAAATTAATTGGGTCTAGCATTTTAGTAGAGGAAAAAGGAGGAGACATAAAAGTCACTAAAGTTTTCAGAGTCGTCTTTAGTCGTCATATTAATAACAATAACATTAATAATAATAATAATACTTATAGTACTAAATTTGCTTGTATGCATGCGCTTAATTAAGGTAACAGTTTTTTGGTTTCTTGCTTAAATCTCGAAAACAGTTACTCCTTTCAATTTTTATCTTTCTTTAAAAATTAAAGCTGATAAAATTTCAAACAAAATAGTTATTTGCATTTCTTTTGTAGGACCAACCATAAGCGAGTTATAGAGTTGGATATAAATAATCTTTAACAAAAATTTGCTTTAAAATAAAATGTTTGAAAAATCGAAATTAAACTAAATTAATTGGGTCTAACACTTTAGTAGAGAAAAAAGGAGAAGACATAAAAATCACCAAAGTCTTCAAAGTTGTTTTTAGTCGTCATATTAATAACAATAACATTAATAATAATAATACTAATAGTACTAAATTTGCTTATATGCAAGCGCTTAATTAAGGTAAGAGTTTTTTGGTTTCTTGCTTATATCTCGAAAACAGTTACTCCTATCAATTTTTATCTTTTTACTAATAATAAAGCTGATAAAATTTGCAACAAAATAGTTATATGCATTTTTCTTGTAGGATCAACCATAAGCGAGTTATAGAGTTGGATATTAATAATATTCAACAAAAATTTGCTTTAAAATAAAATGTTTGAAAAACTGAAATTAAACTAAATTAATTGGGTCTAGCATTTTAGTAGAGGAAAAAGGAGGAGACATAAAAGTCACTAAAGTTTTCAGAGTCGTCTTTAGTCGTCATATTAATAACAATAACATTAATAATAATAATACTTATGGTACTAAATTTGCTTATATGCATGCGCTTAATTAAGGTAACAGTTTTTTGGTTTCTTGCTTATATCTCGAAAACAGTTACTCCTATCAATTTTTATCTTTCTTTAAAAATTAAAGCTGATAAAATTTCATACAAAATAGTTATTTGCATTTCTTTTGTAGGACCAACCATAAGCGAGTTATAGAGTTGGATATAAATAATCTTTAACAAAAATTTGCTTTAAAATAAAATGTTTGAAAAACCGAAATTAAACTAAATTAATTGGGTCTAGCATTTTAGTAGAGGAAAAAGGAGGAGACATAAAAGTCACTAAAGTTTTCGGAGTCGTCTTTAGTCGTCATATTAATAACAATAACATTAATAATAATAATACTTATAGTACTAAATTTGCTTATATGCATGCGCTTAATTAAGGTAACAGTTTTTTGGTTTCTTGCTTATATCTCGAAAACAGTTACTCCTATCAATTTTTATCTTTCTTTAAAAATTAAAGCTGATAAAATTTCATACAAAATAGTTATTTGCATTTCTTTTGTAGGACCAACCATAAGCGAGTTATAGAGTTGGATATAAATAATCTTTAACAAAAATTTGCTTTAAAATAAAATGTTTGAAAAACCGAAATTAAACTAAATTAATTGGGTCTAACACTTTAGTAGAGAAAAAAGGAGAAGACATAAAAATCACCAAAGTCTTCAAAGTTGTTTTTAGTCGTCATATTAATAACAATAACATTAATAATAATAATACTAATAGTACTAAATTTGCTTATATGCAAACGCTTAATTAAGGTAACAGTTGTTTGGTTTCTTGCTTCTATCTCGAAAACAGTTACTCTTATCAATTTTTATCTCTTTACTAAAATTAAAGCTGACAAAATTTCCTACAAAATAGTTATTTGCATTTTTCATGTAGGACTAACCATAAGCGAGATATATGATTGAAAATAATTAATATTTAATAAAAAAGTGCTTTAACAGAAAATGTCTTGTGATTTAAAATACACTTAATTTATTGCGTCCAACACTTTATTAGAGGAAAAAGGAGGTGACATAAAAGTCACTGAAGTCTTTAGAGTCGTTTTTAAATGCTGCATCTTCGACTTCGTCTCAAACATTGAAAACTGTATTATATTTTTGTTCAGTAACTGTAACAGTTTTCACTTTGGTTTTTTGCTTATATTTCGAAAACCGTTACTCCTATCAAATTTTATCTTTTTTTCAAAATTAAAGCGGATAAAATTTCCTACAAAATAGTTATTTGCAAATGTCCTGTAGGACGAACCATAGGCGAGTTATAGAGTTGGATATAAATAATCTTTAACAAAAATTTGCTTTAAAATAAAATGTTTGAAAAACCGAAATTAAACTAAATTAATTGGGTCTAACACTTTAGTAGAGAAAAAAGGAGAAGACATAAAAATCACCAAAGTCTTCAAAGTTGTTTTTAGTCGTCATATTAATAACAATAACATTAATAATAATAATACTAATAGTACTAAATTTGCTTATATGCAAGCGCTTAATTAAGGTAAGAGTTTTTTGGTTTCATGCTTATATCTCGAAAACAGTTACTCCTATCAATTTTTATCTTTTTACTAATAATAAAGCTGATAAAATTTGCAACAAAATAATTATTTGCATTTTTCTTGTAGGATCAACCATAAGCGAGTTATAGAGTTGGATATTAATAATATTCAACAAAAATTTGCTTTAAAATAAAATGTTTGAAAAACTGAAATTAAACTAAATTAATTGGGTCTAGCATTTTAGTAGAGGAAAAAGGAGGAGACATAAAAGTCACTAAAGTTTTCAGAGTCGTCTTTAGTCGTCATATTAATAACAATAACATTAATAATAATAATACTTATAGTACTAAATTTGCTTATATGCATGCGCTTAATTAAGGTAACAGTTTTTTGGTTTCTTGCTTATATCTCGAAAACAGTTACTCCTATCAATTTTTATCTCTTTACTAAAATTAAAGCTGACAAAAATTTCCTACAAAATAGTTATTTGCATTTTTCATGTAGGACTAACCATAAGCGAGATATATGATTAACAATAATTAATATTTAAAAAAAAAGTGCTTTAACAGAAAATGTCTTGTGATTTAAAATACACTTAATTTATTGGGTCTAACACTTTATTAGAGGAAAAAGGAGGTGACATAAAAGTCACTGAAGTCTTTAGAGTCGTTTTTAAATGCTGCATCTTCGACTTCGTCTCAAACATTGAAAACTGTATTACATTTTTGTTCAGTAACTGTAACAGTTTTTACTTTGGTTTTTTGCTTATATCTTGAAAACCGTTACTCCTATCAAATTTTATCTTTTTTTCAAAATTAAAGCGGATAAAATTTCCTACAAAATGGTTATTTGCAAATTTCCTGTAGGACGAACCATAGGCGAGTTATAGAGTTGGATATAAATAATTTTTAACAAAAATTTGCTTTAAAATAAAATGTTTGAAAAACTGAAATTAAACTAAATTAATTGGGTCTAGCATTTTAGTAGAGGAAAAAGGAGGAGACATAAAAATCACTAAAGTTTTCAGAGTCGTCTTTAGTCGTCATATTAATAACAATAACATTAATAATAATAATACTTATAGTACTAAATTTGCTTATATGCATGCGCTTAATTAAGGTAACAGTTTTTTGGTTTCTTGCTTATATCTCGAAAACAGTTACTCCTATCAATTTTTATCTTTTTTTAAAAATTAAAGCTGATAAAATTTCCTACAAAATAGTTATTCGCGTTTCTTTTGTAGGACCAACCATAAGCGAGTTATAGAGTTGGATATAAATAATCATTAACAAAAATTTGCTTTAAAATAAAATGTTTGAAAAACCGAAATTAAACTAAATTAATTGGGTCTAACACTTTAGTAGAGAAAAAAGGAGAAGACATAAAAATCACCAAAGTCTTCAAAGTTGTTTTTAGTCGTCATATTAATAACAATAACATTAATAATAATAATACTAATAGTACTAAATTTGCTTATATGCAAACGCTTAATTAAGGTAACAGTTGTTTGGTTTCTTGCTTATATCTCGAAAACAGTTACTCTTATCAATTTTTATCTCTTTACTAAAATTAAAGCTGACAAAATTTCCTACAAAATAGTTATTTGCATTTTCCATGTAGGACTAACCATAAGCGAGATATATGATTGAAAATAATTAATATTTAAAAAAAAAGTGCTTTAACAGAAAATGTCTTGTGATTTAAAATACACTTAATTTATTGGGTCCAACACTTTATTAGAGGAAAAAGGAGGTGACATAAAAGTCACTGAAGTCTTAAGAGTCGTTTTTAAATGCTGCATCTTCGACTTCGTCTCAAACATTGAAAACTGTATTACATTTTTGTTCAGTAACTGTAACAGTTTTCACTTTGGTTTTTTGCTTATATTTCGAAAACCGTTACTCCTATCAAATTTTATGATTTTTTCAAAATTAAAGCGGATAAAATTTCCTACAAAATAGTTATTTGCAAATGTCCTGTAGGACGAACCATAGGCGAGTTATAGAGTTGGATATAAATAATCTTTAACAAAAATTTGCTTTAAAATAAAATGTTTGAAAAACCGAAATTAAACTAAATTAATTATGACTAACACTTTAGTAGAGAAAAAAGGAAAAGACATAAAAATCACCAAAGTCTTCAAAGTTGTTTTTAGTCGTCATATTAATAACAATAACATTAATAAAAATAATACTAATAGTACTAAATTTGCTTATATACAAGCGCTTAATTAAAGTAACAGTTTTTGGTTTCTTGCTTATATCTCGATAACAGTTACTCCTATCAATTTTTATCTTTTTTTTAAAAATTAAAGCTGATAAAATTTCCTACAAAATAGTTATTCGCATTTCTTTTGTAGGACCAACCATAAGCGAGTTATAGAGTTGGATATAAATATTCTTTAACAAAAATTTGCTTTAAAATAAAATGTTTGAATAACTGAAATTAAACTAAATTAATTGGGTCTAACACTTTAGTAGAGGAAAAAGGAGAAGACATAAAAGTCACTAAAGGTTTCAGAGTCGTCTTTAGTCGTCATATTAATAACAATAACATTAATAATAATAATACTAATAGTACTAAATTTGCTTATATGCAAACGCTTAATTAAGGTAACAGTTGTTTGGTTTCTTGCTTATATCTCGAAAACAGTTACTCCTATCAATTTTTATCTTTTTATTAAAATTAAAGCTGACACAATTTCCTACAAAATAGTTATTTGCATTTTTCATGTAGGACTAACCATAAGCGAGATATATGATTGAAAATAATTAATATTTAAAAAAAAAAGTGCTTTAACAGAAAATGTCTTGTGATTTAAAATACACTTAATTTATTGGGTCCAACACTTTATTAGAGGAAAAAGGAGGTGACATAAAAGTCACTGAAGTCTTTAGAGTCGTTTTTAAATGCTGCATCTTCGACTTCGTCTCATACATTGAAAACTGTATTACATTTTTGTTCAGTAACTGTAACAGTTTTCACTTTGGTTTTTTGCTTATATTTCGAAAACCGTTACTCCTATCAAATTTTATCTTTTTTTCAAAATTAAAGCGGCTAAAATTTCCTACAAAATAGTTATTTGCAAATGTCCTGTAGGACGAACCATAGGCGAGTTATAGAGTTGGATATAAATAATCTTTAACAAAAATATGCTTTAAAATAAAATGTTTGTAAAACCGAAATTAAACTAAATTAATTGGGTCTAACACTTTAGTAGGGAAAAAAGGAGAAGACATAAAAATCACCAAAGTCTTCAAAGTTGTTTTTAGTCGTCATATTAATAACAATAACATTAATAATAATAATACTAATAGTACTAAATTTGCTTGTATGCAAGCGCTTAATTAAGGTAAGAGTTTTATGGTTTCTTGCTTATATCTCGAAAAAAGTTACTCCTATCAATTTTTATCTTTTTACTAATAATAAAGCTGATAAAATTTGCAACAAAATAGTTATTTGCATTTTTCTTGTAGGATCAACCATAAGCGAGTTATAGAGTTGGATATTAATAATATTCAACAAAAATTTGCTTTAAAATAAAATGTTTGAAAAACTGAAATTAAACTAAATTAATTGGGTCTAGCATTTTAGTAGAGGAAAAAGGAGGAGACATAAAAGTCACTAAAGTTTTCAGAGTCGTCTTTAGTCGTTATATTAATAACAATAACATTAATAATAATAATACTTATAGTACTAAATTTGCTTATATGCATGCGCTTAATTAAGGTAACAGTTTTTTGGTTTCTTGCTTATATCTCGAAAACAGTTACTCCTATCAATTTTTATCTCTTTACTAAAATTAAAGCTGACAAAATTTCCTACAAAATAGTTATTTGCATTTTTCATGTAGGACTAACCATAAGCGAGATATATGATTGACAATAATTAATATTTAAAAAAAAAGTGCTTTAACAGAAAATGTCTTGTGATTTAAAATACACTTAATTTATTGGGTCCAACACTTTATTAGAGGAAAAAGGAGGTGACATAAAAGTCACTGAAGTCTTTAGAGTCGTTTTTAAATGCTGCATCTTCGACTTCGTCTCAAACATTGAAAACTGAATTATATTTTTGTTCAGTAACTGTAACAGTTTTCACTTTGGTTTTTTGCTTATATCTCGAAAACCGTTACTCCTATCAAATTTTATCTTTTTTTCAAAATTAAAGCGGATAAAATTGATAAAATTTCCTACAAAATAGTTATTTGCAAATTTCCTGTAGGACGAACCATAGGCGAGTTATAGAGTTGGATATAAATAATCTTTAACAAAAATTTGCTTTAAAATAAAATGTTTGAAAAACCGAAATTAAACTAAATTAATTGGGTCTAACACTTTAGTAGAGAAAAAAGGAGAAGACATAAAAATCACCAAAATCTTCAAAGTTGTTTTTAGTCGTCATATTAATAACAATAACATTAATAATAACAATACTAATAGTACTAAATTTGCTTGTATGCAAGCGCTTAATTAAGGTAAGAGTTTTATGGTTTCTTGCTTATATATCGAAAAAAGTTACTCCTATCAATTTTTATCTTTTTACTAATAATAAAGCTGATAAAATTTGCAACAAAATAGTTATTTGCATTTTTCTTGTAGGATCAACCATAAGCGAGTTATAGAGTTGGATATTAATAATATTCAACAAAAATTTGCTTTAAAATAAAATGTTTGAAAAACTGAAATTAAACTAAATTAATTGGGTCAAGCATTTTAGTAGAGGAAAAAGGAGGAGACATAAAAGTCACTAAAGTTTTCAGAGTCGTCTTTAGTCGTTATATTAATAACAATAACATTAATAATAATAATACTTATAGTACTAAATTTGCTTATATGCATGCGCTTAATTAAGGTAACAGTTTTTTGGTTTCTTGCTTATATCTCGAAAACAGTTACTCCTATCAATTTTTATCTCTTTACTAAAATTAAAGCTGACAAAATTTCCTACAAAATAGTTATTTGCATTTTTCATGTAGGACTAACCATAAGCGAGATATATGATTGACATTAATTAATATTTAAAAAAAAAGTGCTTTAACAGAAAATGTCTTGTGATTTAAAATACACTTAATTTATTAGGTCTAACACTTTATTAGAGGAAAAAGGAGGTGACATAAAAGTCACTGAAATCTTTAGAGTCGTTTTTAAATGCTGCATCTTCGACTTCGTCTCAAACATTGAAAACTGTATTACATTTTTGTTCAGTAACTGTAACAGTTTTCACTTTGGTTTTTTGCTTATATCTCGAAAACCGTTACTCCTATCAAATTTTATCTTTTTTCCAAAAATTAAAGCGGATAAAATTTCCTACAAAATAGTTATTTGCAAATTTACTGTAGGACGAACCATAGGCGAGTTATAGAGTTGGATATAAATAATTTTTAACAAAAATTTGCTTTAAAATAAAATGTTTGAAAAACTGAAATTAAACTAAATTAATTGGGTCTAGCATTTTAGTAGAGGAAAAAGGAGGAGACATAAAAGTCACTAAAGTTTTCAGAGTCGTCTTTAGTCGTCATATTAATAACAATAACATTAATAATAATAATAATACTTATAGTACTAAATTTGCTTGTATGCATGCGCTTAATTAAGGTAACAGTTTTTTGGTTTCTTGCTTATATCTCGAAAACAGTTACTCCTTTCAATTTTTATCTTTCTTTAAAAATTAAAGCTGATAAAATTTCATACAAAATAGTTATTTGCATTTCTTTTGCAGGACCAACCATAAGCGAGTTATAGAGTTGGATATAAATAATCTTTAACAAAAATTAGCATTAAAATAAAATGTTTGAAAAACCGAAATTAAACTAAATTAATTGGGTCTAACACTTTAGTAGAGAAAAAAGGAGAAGACATAAAAATCACCAAAGTCTTCAAAGTTGTTTTTAGTCGTCATATTAATAACAATAACATTAATAATAATAATACTAATAGTACTAAATTTGCTTATATGCAAGCGCTTAATTAAGGTAAGAGTTTTTTGGTTTCTTGCTTATATCTCGAAAACAGTTACTCCTATCAATTTTTATCTTTTTACTAATAATAAAGCTGATAAAATTTGCAACAAAATAGTTATTTGCATTTTTCTTGTAGGATCAACCATAAGCGAGTTATAGAGTTGGATATTAATAATATTCAACAAAAATTTGCTTTAAAATAAAATGTTTGAAAAACTGAAATTAAACTAAATTAATTGGGTCTAGCATTTTAGTAGAGGAAAAAGGAGGAGACATAAAAGTCACTAAAGTTTTCAGAGTCGTCTTTAGTCGTCATATTAATAACAATAACATTAATAATAATAATACTTATGGTACTAAATTTGCTTATATGCATGCGCTTAATTAAGGTAACAGTTTTTTGGTTTCTTGCTTATATCTCGAAAACAGTTACTCCTATCAATTTTTATCTATCTTTAAAAATTAAAGCTGATAAAATTTCATACAAAATAGTTATTTGTATTTCTTTTGTAGGACCAACCATAAGCGAGTTATAGAGTTGGATATAAATAATCTTTAACAAAAATTTGCTTTAAAATAAAATGTTTGAAAAACCGAAATTAAACTAAATTAATTGGGTCTAACACTTTAGTAGAGAAAAAAGGAGAAGACATAAAAATCACCAAAGTCTTCAAAGTTGTTTTTAGTCGTCATATTAATAACAATAACATTAATAATAATAATACTAATAGTACTAAATTTGCTTATATGCAAACGCTTAATTAAGGTAACAGTTGTTTGGTTTCTTGCTTCTATCTCGAAAACAGTTACTTTTATCAATTTTTATCTCTTTACTAAAATTAAAGCTGACAAAATTTCCTACAAAATAGTTATTTGCATTTTTCATGTAGGACTAACCATAAGCGAGATATATGATTGAAAATAATTAATATTTAAAAAAAAAGTGCTTTAACAGAAAATGTCTTGTGATTTAAAATACACTTAATTTATTGGGTCCAACACTTTATTAGAGGAAAAAGGAGGTGACATAAAAGTCACTGAAGTCTTTAGAGTCGTTTTTAAATGCTGCATCTTCGACTTCGTCTCAAACATTGAAAACTGTATTACATTTTTGTTCAGTAACTGTAACAGTTTTCACTTTGGTTTTTTACTTATATCTCGAAAACCGTTACTCCTATCAAATTTTATCTTTTTTTCAAAATTAAAGCGGATAAAATTTCCTACAAAATAGTTATTTGCAAATTTCCTGTAGGACCAACCATAGGCGAGTTATAGAGTTGGATATAAATAATTTTTAACAAAAATTTGCTTTAAAATAAAATGTTTGAAAAACTGAAATTAAACTAAATTAATTGGGTCTAGCATTTTAGTAGAGGAAAAAGGAGGAGACATAAAAGTCACTAAAGTTTTCGGAGTCGTCTTTAGTCGTCATATTAATAACAATAACATTAATAATAATAATACTTATAGTACTAAATTTGCTTATATGCATGCGCTTAATTAAGGTAACAGTTTTTTGGTTTCTTGCTTATATCTCGAAAACAGTTACTCCTATCAATTTTTATCTTTCTTTAAAAATTAAAGCTGATAAAATTTCATACAAAATAGTTATTTGCATTTCTTTTGTAGGACCAACCATAAGCGAGTTATAGAGTTGGATATAAATAATCTTTAATAAAAATTTGCTTTAAAATAAAATGTTTGAAAAACCGAAATTAAACTAAATTAATTGGGTCTAACACTTTAGTAGAGAAAAAAGGAGAAGACATAAAAATCACCAAAGTCTTTAAAGTTGTTTTTAGTCGTCATATTAATAACAATAACATTAATAATAATAATACTAATAGTACTAAATTTGCTTATATGCAAACGCTTAATTAAGGTAACAGTTGTTTGGTTTCTTGCTTATATCTCGAAAACAGTTACTCTTATCAATTTTTATCACTTTACTAAAATTAAAGCTGACAAAATTTCCTACAAAATAGTTATTTGCATTTTTCATGTAGGACTAACCATAAGCGAGATATATAATTGAAAATAATTAATATTTAAAAAAAGAGTGCTTTAACAGAAAATGTCTTGTGATTTAAAATACACTTAATTTATTGGGTCCAACACTTTATTAGAGGAAAAAGGAGGTGACATAAAAGTCACTGAAGTCTTTAGAGTCGTTTTTAAATGCTGCATCTTCGAATTCGTCTCAAACATTGAAAACTGTATTACATTTTTGTTCAGTAACTGTAACAGTTTTCACTTTGGTTTTTTGCTTATATCTCGAAAACCGTTACTCCTATCAAATTTTATCTTTTTTTCAAAATTAAAGCGGATAAAATTTCCTACAAAATAGTTATTTGCAAATTTCCTGTAGGACGAACCATAGGCGAGTTATAGAGTTGGATATAAATAATCATTAACAAAAATTTGCTTTAAAATAAAATGTTTGAAAAACCGAAATTAAACTAAATTAATTGGGTCTAACACTTTAGTAGAGAAAAAAGGAGAAGACATAAAAATCACCAAAGTCTTCAAAGTTGTTTTTAGTCGTCGTATTAATAACAATAACATTAATAATAATAATAATACTAATAGTACTAAATTTGCTTATATGCAAGCGCTTAATTAAGGTAAGAGTTTTTTGGTTTCTTGCTTATATCTCGAAAACAGTTACTCTTATCAATTTTTATTTTTTTACTAATAATAAAGCTGATAAAATTTGCAACAAAATAGTTATTTGCATTTTTCTTGTAGGATCAACCATTAGCGAGTTATAGAGTTGGATATTAATAATATTCAACAAAAATTTGCTTTAAAATAAAATGTTTGAAAAACTGAAATTAAACTAAATTAATTGGGTCTAGCATTTTAGTAGAGGAAAAAGGAGGAGACATAAAAGTCACTAAAGTTTTCAGAGTCGTCTTTAGTCGTCTTATTAATAACAATAACATTAATAATAATAATACTTATAGTACTAAATTTGCTTATATGCATGCGCTTAATTAAGGTAACAGTTTTTTGGTTTCTTGCTTATATCTCGAAAACAGTTACTCCTATCAATTTTTATCTCTTTACTAAAATTAAAGCTGACAAAATTTCCTACAAAATAGTTATTTGCATTTTTCATATAGGACTAACCATAAGCGAGATATATGATTGACAATAAATAATATTTAAAAAAAAAGTGCTTTAACAGAAAATGTCTTGTGATTTAAAATACACTTAATTTATTGGGTCTAACACTTTATTAGAGGAAAAAGGAGATGACATAAAAGTCACTGAAGTCTTTAGAGTCGTTTTTAAATGCTGCATCTTCGACTTCGTCTCAAACATTGAAAACTGTATTACATTTTTGTTCAGTAACTGTAACAGTTTTCACTTTGGTTTTTTGCTTATATCTCGAAAACCGTTACTCCTATCAAATTTTATCTTTTTTTCAAAATTAAAGCGGATAAAATTTCCTACAAAATAGTTAAATGCAAATTTCCTGTAGGACGAACCATAGGCGAGTTATAGAGTTGGATATAAATAATTTTTAACAAAAATTTGCTTTAAAATAAAATGTTTGAAAAACTGAAATTAAACTAAATTAATTGGGTCTAGCATTTTAGTAGAGGAAAAAGGAGGAGACATAAAAATCACTAAAGTTTTCAGAGTCGTCTTTAGTCGTCATATTAATAACAATAACATTAATAATAATAATACTTATAGTACTAAATTTGCTTATATGCATGCGCTTAATTAAGGTAACAGTTTTTTGGTTTCTTGCTTATATCTCGAAAACAGTTACTCCTATCAATTTTTATCTTTCTTTAAAAATTAAAGCTGATAAAATTTCATACAAAATAGTTATTTGCATTTCTTTTGTAGGACCAACCATAAGCGAGTTATAGAGTTGGATATAAATAATCTTTAACAAAAATTTGCTTTAAAATAAAATGTTTAAAAAACCGAAATTAAACTAAATTAATTGGGTCTAACACTTTAGTAGAGAAAAAAGGAGAAGACATAAAAATCACCAAAGTCTTCAAAGTTGTTTTTAGTCGTCATATTAATAACAATAACATTAATAATAATAATACTAATAGTACTAAATTTGCTTATATGCAAACGCTTAATTAAGGTAACAGTTGTTTGGTTTCTTGCTTATATCTCGAAAACAGTTACTCTTATCAATTTTTATCTCTTTACTAAAATTAAAGCTGACAAAATTTCCTACAAAATAGTTATTTGCATTTTTCATGTAGGACTAACCATAAGCGAGATATATGATTGAAAATAATTAATATTTAAAAAAAAGTG
The DNA here is from genome assembly GCF_031307605.1 of Tribolium castaneum. NCBI lineage: Eukaryota > Metazoa > Arthropoda > Insecta > Coleoptera > Tenebrionidae > Tribolium > Tribolium castaneum. Next base: position 60,708 of record NW_026986738.1, read on the forward strand.
CTTTAACAGAAAATGTCTTGTGATTTAAAATACACTTAATTTATTGGGTCCAACACTTTATTAGAGGAAAAAGGAGGTGACATAAAAGTCACTGAAGTCTTTAGAGTCGTTTTTAAATGCTGCATCTTCAACTTCGTCTCAAACATTGAAAACTGTATTACATTTTTGTTCAGTAACTGTAACAGTTTTCACTTTGGTTTTTTGGTTATATTTCAAAAACCGTTACTCCTATCAAATTTTATCTTTTTTTCAAAATTAAAGCGGATAAAATTTCCTACAAAATAGTTATTTGCAAATGTCCTGTAGGACGAACCATAGGCGAGTTATAGAGTTGGATATAAATAATCTTTAACAAAAATTTGCTTTAAAATAAAATGTTTGAAAAACCGAAATTAAACTAAATTAATTGGGTCTAACACTTTAGTAGAGAAAAAAGGAGAAGACATAAAAATCACCAAAGTCTTCAAAGTTGTTTTTAGTCGTCATATTAATAACAATAACATTAATAATAATAATACTAATAGTACTAAATTTGCTTATATGCAAGCGCTTAATTAAGGTAAGAGTTTTTTGGTTTCTTGCTTATATCTCGAAAACAGTTACTCCTATCAATTTTTATCTTTTTACTAATAATAAAGCTGATAAAATTTGCAACAAAATAGTTATTTGCATTTTTCTTGTAGGATCAACCATTAGCGAGTTATAGAGTTGGATATTAATAATATTCAACAAAAATTTGCTTTAAAATAAAATGTTTGAAAAACTGAAATTAAACTAAATTAATTGGGTCTAGCATTTTAGTAGAGGAAAAAGGAGGAGACATAAAAGTCACTAAAGTTTTCAGAGTCGTCTTTAGTCGTCTTATTAATAACAATAACATTAATAATAATAATACTTATAGTACTAAATTTGCTTATATGCATGCGCTTAATTAAGGTAACAGTTTTTTGGTTTCTTGCTTATATCTCGAAAACAGTTACTCCTATCAATTTTTATCTCTTTACTAAAATTAAAGCTGACAAAATTTCCTACAAAATAGTTATTTGCATTTTTCATGTAGGACTAACCATAAGCGAGATATATGATTGACAATAATTAATATTTAAAAAAAAAGTGCTTTAACAGAAAATGTCTTGTGATTTAAAATACACTTAATTTATTGGGTCTAACACTTTATTAGAGGAAAAAGGAGGTGACATAAAAGTCACTGAAGTCTTTAGAGTCGTTTTTAAATGCTGCATCTTCGACTTCGTCTCAAACATTGAAAACTGTATTACATTTTTGTTCAGTAACTGTAACAGTTTTCACTTTGGTTTTTTGTTTATATCTCGAAAACCGTTACTCCTATCAAATTTTATCTTTTTTTCAAAATTAAAGCGGATAAAATTTCCTACAAAATAGTTATTTGCAAATTTCCTGTAGGACGAACCATAGGCGAGTTATAGAGTTGGATATAAATAATTTTTAACAAAAATTTGCTTTAAAATAAAATGTTTGAAAAACTGAAATTAAACTAAATTAATTGGGTCTAGCATTTTAGTAGAGGAAAAAGGAGGAGACATAAAAATCACTAAAGTTTTCAGAGTCGTCTTTAGTCGTCATATTAATAACAATAACATTAATAATAATAATACTTATAGTACTAAATTTGCTTATATGCATGCGCTTAATTAAGGTAACAGTTTTTTAGTTTCTTGCTTATATCTCGAAAACAGTTACTCCTATCAATTTTTATCTTTCTTTAAAAATTAAAGCTGATAAAATTTCATACAAAATAGTTATTTGCAAATGTCCTGTAGGACGAACCATAGGCGAGTTATAGAGTTGGATATAAATAATCTTTAACAAAAATTTGCTTTAAAATAAAATGTTTGAAAAACCGAAATTAAACTAAATTAATTATGACTAACACTTTAGTAGAGAAAAAAGGAGAAGACATAAAAATCACCAACGTCTTCAAAGTTGTTTTTAGTCGTCATATTAATAACAATAACATTAATAAAAATAATACTAATAGTACTAAATTTGCTTATATACAAGCGCTTAATTAAGGTAACAGTTGTTGGTTTCTTGCTTATATCTCGAAAACAGTTACTCCTATCAATTTTTATCTTTCTTTAAAAATTAAAGCTGATAAAATTTCCTACAAAATAGTTATTCGCATTTCTTTTGTAGGACCAACCATAAGCGAGTTATAGAGTTGGATATAAATATTCTTTAACAAAAATTTGCTTTAAAATAAAATGTTTGAATAACTGAAATTAAACTAAATTAATTGGGTCTAACACTTTAGTAGAGGAAAAAGGAGAAGACATAAAAGTCACTAAAGGTTTCAGAGTCGTCTTTAGTCGTCATATTAATAACAATAACATTAATAATAATAATACTAATAGTACTAAATTTGCTTATATGCAAACGCTTAATTAAGGTAACAGTTGTTTGGTTTCTTGCTTATATCTCGAAAACAGTTACTCCTATCAATTTTTATCTCTTTATTAAAATTAAAGCTGACAAAATTTCCTACAAAATAGTTATTTACATTTTTCATGTAGGACTAACCATAAGCGAGATATATGATTGAAAATAATTAATATTTAAAAAAAAAGTGCTTTAACAGAAAATGTCTTGTGATTTAAAATACACTTAATTTATTGGGTCCAACACTTTATTAGAGGAAAAAGGAGGTGACATAAAAGTCACTGAAGTCTTTAGAGTTGTTTTTAAATGCTGCATCTTCGACTTCGTCTTATACATTGAAAACTGTATTACATTTTTGTTCAGTAACTGTAACAGTTTTCACTTTGGTTTTTTGCTTATATTTCGAAAACCGTTACTCCTATCAAATTTTATCTTTTTTTCAAAATTAAAGCGGCTAAAATTTCCTACAAAATAGTTATTTGCAAATGTCCTGTAGGACGAACCATAGGCGAGTTATAGAGTTGGATATAAATAATCTTTAACAAAAATATGCTTTAAAATAAAATGTTTGTAAAACCGAAATTAAACTAAATTAATTGGGTCTAACACTTTAGTAGAGAAAAAAGGAGAAGACATAAAAATCACCAAAGTCTTCAAAGTTGTTTTTAGTCGTCATATTAATAACAATAACATTAATAATAATAATACTAATAGTACTAAATTTGCTTATATACAAGCGCTTAATTAAGGTAACAGTTTTTGGTTTCTTGCTTATATCTCGAAAACAGTTACTCCTTTCAATTTTTATCTTTCTTTAAAAATTAAAGCTGATAAAATTTTCTACAAAATAGTTATTCGCATTTCTTTTGTAAGACCAACCATAAGCGAGTTATAGAGTTGGATATAAATAATATTTAACAAAAATTTGCTTTAAAATAAAATGTTTGAATAACTGAAATTCAACTAAATTAATTGGGTCTAACACTTTAGTAGAGGAAAAAGGAGAAGACATAAAAGTCACTAAAGGTTTCAGAGTCGTCTTTAGTCGTCATATTAATAACAATAACATTAATAATAATAATACTAATAGTACTAAATTTGCTTATATGCAAAGGCTTAATTAAGGTAACAGTTGTTTGGTTTCTTGCTTATATCTCGAAAACAGTTACTCCTATCAATTTTTATCTTTTTACTAAAATTAAAGCTGACAAAATTTCCTACAAAATAGTTATTTGCATTTTTCATGTAGGACTAACCATAAGCGAGATATATGATTGACAATAATTAATATTTAAAAAAAAAGTGCTTTAACATAAAATGTCTTGTGATTTAAAATACACTTAACTTATTGGGTCCAACACTTTATTAGAGGAAAAAGGAGGTGACATAAAAGTCACTGAAGTCTTTAGAGTCGTTTTTAAATGCTGCATCTTCGACTTCGTCTCAAACATTGAAAACTGTATTATATTTTTGTTCAGTAACTGTAACAGTTTTCACTTTGGTTTTTTGCTTATATCTCGAAAACCGTTACTCCTATCAAATTTTATCTTTTTTTCAAAATTAAAGCGGATAAAATTTCCTACAAAATAGTTATTTGCAAATTTCCTGTAGGACGAACCATAGGCGAGTTATAGAGTTGGACATAAATAATCTTTAACAAAAATTTGCTTTAAAATAAAATGTTTGAAAAACCGAAATTAAACTAAATTAATTGGGTCTAACACTTTAGTAGAGAAAAAAGGAGAAGACATAAAAATCACCAAAATCTTCAAAGTTGTTTTTAGTCGTCATATTAATAACAATAACATTAATAATAATAATACTAATAGTACTAAATTTGCTTATATGCAAGCGCTTAATTAAGGTAAGAGTTTTATGGTTTCTTGCTTAAATCTCGAAAAAAGTTACTCCTATCAATTTTTATCTTTTTACTAATAATAAAGCTGATAAAATTTGCAACAAAATAGTTATTTGCATTTTTCTTGTAGGATCAACCATAAGCGAGTTATAGAGTTGGATATTAATAATATTCAACAAAAATTTGCTTTAAAATAAAATGTTTGAAAAACTGAAATTAAACTAAATTAATTGGGTCTAGCATTTTAGTAGAGGAAAAAGGAGGAGACATAAAAGTCACTAAAGTTTTCAGAGTCGTCTTTAGTCGTCATATTAATAACAATAACATTAATAATAATAATACTTATAGTACTAAATTTGCTTATATGCATGCGCTTAATTAAGGTAACAGTTTTTTGGTTTCTTGCTTATATCTCGAAAACAGTTACTCCTATCAATTTTTATCTCTTTACTAAAATTAAAGCTGACAAAATTTCCTACAAAATAGTTATTTGCATTTTTCATGTAGGACTAACCATAAGCGAGATATATGATTGACAATAATTAATATTTAAAAAGAGTGCTTTAACAGAAAATGTCTTGTGATTTAAAATACACTTAATTTATTGGGTCTAACACTTTATTAGAGGAAAAAGGAGGTCACATAAAAGTCACTGAAGTCTTTAGAGTCGTTTTTAAATGCTGCATCTTCGACTTCGTCACAAACATTGAAAACTGTATTACATTTTTGTTCAGTAACTGTAACAGTTTTCACTTTGGTTTTTTGCTTATATCTCGAAAACCGTTACTCCTATCAAATTTTATCTTTTTTTCAAAATTAAATCGGATAAAATATCCTACAAAATAGTTTTTTGCAAATTGCTTGTAGGACGAACCATAGGCGAGTTATAGAGTTGGATATAAATAATTTTTAACAAAAATTTGCTTTAAAATAAAATGTTTGAAAAACTGAAATTAAACTAAATTATTTGGGTCTAGCATTTTAGTAGAGGAAAAAGGAGGAGACATAAAAGTCACTAAAGTTTTCAGAGTCGTCTTTAGTCGTCATATTAATAACAATAACATTAATAATAATAATACTAATAGTACTAAATTTGCTTATATGCAAACGCTTAATTAAGGTAACAGTTGTTTGGTTTCTTGCTTATATCTCGAAAACAGTTACTCCTATCAATTTTTATCTCTTTTTTTCTAAAATTAAAGCTGACAAAATTTCATACAAAATAGTTATTTGCATTTCTTTTGTAGGACCAACCATAAGCGAGTTATAGAGTTGGATATAAATAATCTTTAACAAAAATTTGCTTTAAAATAAAATGTTTGAAAAACCGAAATTAAACTAAATTAATTGGGTCTAACACTTTAGTAGAGAAAAAAGGAGAAGACATAAAAATCACCAAAGTCTTCAAAGTTGTTTTTAGTCGTCATATTAATAACAATAACATTAATAATAATAATACTAATAGTACTAAATTTGCTTATATGCAAACGCTTAATTAAGGTAACAGTTGTTTGGTTTCTTGCTTATATCTCGAAAACAGTTACTCTTATCAATTTTTATCTCTTTACTAAAATTAAAGCTGACAAAATTTCCTACAAAATAGTTATTTGCATTTTTTATGTAGGACTAACCATAAGCGAGATATATGATTGAAAATAATTAATATTTAAAAAAAAAGTGCTTTAACAGAAAATGTCTTGTGATTTAAAATACACTTAATTTATTGGGTGCAACACTTTATTAGAGGAAAAAGGATGTGACATAAAAGTCACTGAAGTCTTTAGAGTCGTTTTTAAATGCTGCATCTTCGACTTCGTCTCAAACATTGAAAACTGTATTACATTTTTGTTCAGTAACTGTAACAGTTTTCACTTTGGTTTTTTGCTTATATTTCGAAAACCGTTACTCCTATCAAATTTTATCTTTTTTTCAAAATTAAAGCGGATAAAATTTCCTACAAAATAGTTATTTGCAAATGTCCTGTAGGACAAACCATAGGCGAGTTATAGAGTTGGATATAAATAATCTTTAACAAAAATTTGCTTTAAAATAAAATGTTTGAAAAACCGAAATTAAACTAAATTAATTGGGTCTAACACTTTAGTAGAGAAAAAAGGAGAAGACATAAAAATCACCAAAGTCTTCAAAGTTGTTTTTAGTCGTCATATTAATAACAATAACATTAATAATAATAATACTAATAGTACTAAATTTGCTTATATACAAGCGCTTAATTAAGGTAACAGTTTTTGGTTTCTTGCTTATATCTCGAAAACAGTTACTCCTATCAATTTTTATCTTTCTTTAAAAATTAAAGCTGATAAAATTTCCTACAAAACAGTTATTCGCATTTCTTTTGTAGGACCAACCATAAGCGAGTTATAGAGTTGGATATAAATATTCTTTAACAAAAATTTGCTTGAAAATAAAATGTTTGAATAACTGAAATTAAACTAAATTAATTGGGTCTAACACTTTAGTAGAGGAAAAAGGAGAAGACATAAAAGTCACTAAAGGTTTCAGAGTCGTCTTTAGTCGTCATATTAATAACAATAACATTAATAATAATAATACTAATAGTACTAAATTTGCTTATATGCAAACGCTTAATTAAGGTAACAGTTGTTTGGTTTCTTGCTTATATCTCGAAAACAGTTACTCCTATCAATTTTTATCTCTTTACTAAAATTAAAGCTGACAAAATTTCTTACAAAATAGTTATTTGCATTTTTCATGTAGGACTAACCATAAGCGAGATATATGATTGAAAATAATTAATATTTAAAAAAAAAGTGCTTTAACAGAAAATGTCTTGTGATTTAAAATACACTTAATTTATTGGGTCCAACACTTTATTAGTGGAAAAAGGAGGTGACATAAAAGTCACTGAAGTCTTTAGAGTCGTTTTTAAATGCTGCATCTTCGACTTCGTCTCAAACATTGAAAACTGTATTACATTTTTGTTCAGTAACTGTAACAGTTTTCACTTTGGTTTTTTGCTTATATTTCGAAAACCGTTACTCCTGTCAAATTTTATCTTTTTTTCAAAATTAAAGCGGATGAAATTTCCTACAAAATAGTTTTTTGCAAATGTCCTGTAGGACGAACCATAGGCGAGTTATAGAGTTGGATATAAATAATCTTTAACAAAAATTTGCTTTAAAATAAAATGTTTGAAAAACCGAAATTAAACTAAATTAATTGGGTCTAACACTTTAGTAGAGAAAAAAGGAGAAGACATAAAAATCACCAAAGTCTTCAAAGTTGTTTTTAGTCGTCATATTAATAACAATAACATTAATAATAATAATACTAATAGTACTAAATTTGCTTATATACAAGCGCTTAATTAAGGTAACAGTTTTTGGTTTCTTGCTTATATCTCGAAATCAGTTACTCCTATCAATTTTTATCTTTCTTTAAAAATTAAAGCTGATAAAATTTCCTACAAAATAGTTATTCGCATTTCTTTTGTAAGACCAACCATAAGCGAGTTATAGAGTTGGATATAAATATTCTTTAACAAAAATTTGCTTTAAAATAAAATGTTTGAATAACTGAAATTAAACTAAATTAATTGGGTCTAACACTTTAGTAGAGGAAAAAGGAGAAGACATAAAAGTCACTAAAGGTTTCAGAGTCGTCGTTAGTCGTCATATTAATAACAATAACATTAATAATAATAATACTAATAGTACTAAATTTGCTTATATGCAAACGCTTAATTAAGGTAACAGTTTTTTGGTTTCTTGCTTATATCTCAAAAACAGTTACTCCTATCAATTTTTATCTTTTTACTAAAATTAAAGCTGACAAAATTTCCTACAAAATAGTTATTTGCATTTTTCATGTAGGACTAACCATAAGCGAGATATATGATTGACAATAATTAATATTTAAAAAAAAAGTGCTTTAACAGAAAATGTCTTGTGATTTAAAATACACTTAATTTATTGGGTCCAACACTTTATTAGAGGAAAAAGGAGGTGACATAAAAGTCACTGAAGTCTTTAGAGTCGTTTTTAAATGCTGCATCTTCGAATTCGTCTCAAACATTGAAAACTGTATTACATTTTTGTTCAGTAACTGTATCAGTTTTCACTTTGGTTTTTTACTTATATCTCGAAAACCGTTACTCCTATCAAATTATATCTTTTTTTCAAAATTAAAGCGGATAAAATTTCCTACAAAATAGTTATTTGCAAATTTCCTGTAGGACGAACCATAGGCGAGTTATAGAGTTGGATATAAATAATTTTTAACAAAAATTTGCTTTAAAATAAAATGTGTAAAAAACTGAAATTAAACTAAATTTATTGGGTCTAGCATTTTAGTAGAGGAAAAAGGAGGAGACATAAAAGTCACTAAAGTTTTCAGAGTCTTCTTTAGTCGTCATATTAATAACAATAACATTAATAATAATAATACTTATAGTACTAAATTTGCTTATATGCATGCGCTTAATTAAGGTAACAGTTTTTTGGTTTCTTGCTTATATCTCGAAAACAGTTACTCCTATAAATTTTTATCTTTCTTTAAAAATTAAAGCTGATAAAATTTCATACAAAATAGTTATTTGCATTTCTTTTGTAGAACCAACCATAAGCGAGTTATAGAGTTGGATATAAATAATCTTTAACAAAAATTTGCTTTAAAATAAAATGTTTGAAAAACCGAAATTAAACTAAATTAATTGGGTCTAACACTTTAGTAGAGAAAAAAGGAGAAGACATAAAGATCACCAAAGTCTTTAAAGTTGTTTTTAGTCGTCATATTAATAACAATAACATTAATAATAATAATACTAATAGTACTAAATTTGCTTATATGCAAACGCTTAATTAAGGTAACAGTTTTTTGGTTTCTTGCTTATATCTCGAAAACAGTTACTCCTATCAATTTTTATCTCTTTACTAACATTAAAGCTGACAAAATTTCCTACAAAACAGTTATTTGCATTTTTCATGTAGGACTAACCATAAGCGAGATATATGGTTGACAATAATTAATATTTAAAAAAAAAGTGCTTTAACAGAAAATGTCTTGTGATTTAAAATACACTTAATTTATTGGGTCCAACACTTCATTAGAGGAAAAAGGAGGTGACATAAAAGTCACTGAAGTCTTTAGAGTCGTTTTTAAATGCTGCATCTTCGACTTCGTCTCAAACATTGAAAACTGTATTACATTTTTGTTCAGTAACTGTAACAGTTTTCACTTTGGTTTTTTGCTTATATCTCGAAAACCGTTACTCCTATCAAATTTTATCTTTTTTTCAAAATTAAAGCGGATAAAATTTCCTACAAAAAAGTTATTTACTAATTTCCTGTAGGACGAACCATAGGCGAGTTATAGAGTTGGATATAAATAATCTTTAACAAAAATTTGCTTTAAAATAAAATGTTTGAAAAACCGAAATTAAACTAAATTAATTGGGTCTAACACTTTAGTAGGGAAAAAAGGAGAAGACATAAAAATCACCAAAGTCTTCAAAGTTGTTTTTAGTCGTCATATTAATAACAATAACATTAATAATAATAATACTAATAGTACTAAATCTGCTTATATGCAAGCGCTTAATTAAGGTAAGAGTTTTTTGGTTTCTTGCTTATATCTCGAAAACAGTTACTCCTATCAATTTTTATCTTTTTTTAAAAATTAAAGCTGATAAAATTTCCTACAAAATAGTTATTCGCGTTTCTTTTGTAGGACTAACCATAAGCGAGTTATAGAGTTGGATATAAATAATCTTTAACAAAAATTTGCTTTAAAATAAAATGTTTGAAAAACCGAAATTAAACTAAATTAATTGGGTCTAACACTTTAGTAGAGAAAAAAGGAGAAGACATAAAAATCACCAAAGTCTTTAAAGTTGTTTTTAGTCGTCATATTAATAACAATAACATTAATAATAATAATACTAATAGTACTAAATTTGCTTATATGCAAACGCTTAATTAAGGTAACAGTTTTTTGGTTTCTTGCTTATATCTCGAAAACAGTTACTCCTATCAATTTTTATCTCTTTACTAAAATTAAAGCTGACAAAATTTCCTACAAAATAGTTATTTGCATTTTTCATGTAGGACTAACCATAAGCGAGATATATGATTGACAATAATTAATATTTAAAAAAAAAGTGCTTTAACAGAAAATGTCTTGTGATTTAAAATACACTTAATTTATTGGGTCCAACACTTTATTAGAGGAAAAAGGAGGTGACATAAAAGTCACTGAAGTCTTTAGAGTCGTTTTTAAATGCTGCATCTTCGAATTCGTCTCAAACATTGAAAACTGTATTACATTTTTGTTCAGTAACTGTATCAGTTTTCACTTTGGTTTTTTACTTATATCTCGAAAACCGTTACTCCTATCAAATTATATCTTTTTTTCAAAATTAAAGCGGATAAAATTTCCTACAAAATAGTTATTTGCAAATTTCCTGTAGGACGAACCATAGGCGAGTTATAGAGTTGGATATAAATAATTTTTAACAAAAATTTGCTTTAAAATAAAATGTGTGAAAAACTGAAATTAAACTAAATTAATTGGGTCTAGCATTTTAGTAGAGGAAAAAGGAGGAGACATAAAAGTCACTAAAGTTTTCAGAGTCTTCTTTAGTCGTCATATTAATAACAATAACATTAATAATAATAATACTTATAGTACTAAATTTGCTTATATGCATGCGCTTAATTAAGGTAACAGTTTTTTGGTTTCTTGCTTATATCTCGAAAACAGTTACTCCTATCAATTTTTATCTTTCTTTAAAAATTAAAGCTGATAAAATTTCATACAAAATAGTTATTTGCATTTCTTTTGTAGGACCAACCATAAGCGAGTTATAGAGTTGGATATAAATAATCTTTAACAAAAATTTGCTTTAAAATAAAATGTTTGAAAAACCGAAATTAAACTAAATTAATTGGGTCTAACACTTTAGTAGAGAAAAAAGGAGAAGACATAAAAATCACCAAAGTCTTTAAAGTTGTTTTTAGTCGTCATATTAATAACAATAACATTAATAATAATAATACTAATAGTACTAAATTTGCTTATATGCAAACGCTTAATTAAGGTAACAGTTGTTTGGTTTCTTGCTTATATCTCGAAAACAGTTACTCTTATCAATTTTTATCTCTTTACTAAAATTAAAGCTGACAAAATTTCCTACAAAATAGTTATTTGCATTTTTCATGTAGGACTAACCATAAGCGAGATATATGATTGAAAATAATTAATATTTAAAAAAAAAGTGCTTTAACAGAAAATGTCTTGTGATTTAAAATACACTTAATTTATTGGGTCCAACACTTTATTAGAGGAAAAAGGAGGTGACATAAAAGTCACTGAAGTCTTTAGAGTTGTTTTTAAATGCTGCATCTTCGACTTCGTCTCAAACATTGAAAACTGTATTACATTTTTGTTCAGTAACTGTAACAGTTTTCACTTTGGTTTTTTGCTTATATTTCGAAAACCGTTACTCCTATCAAATTTTATCTTTTTTTCAAAATTAAAGCGGATAAAATTTCCTACAAAATAGTTATTTGCAAATGTCCTGTAGGACGAACCATAGGCGAGTTATAGAGTTGGATATAATTAATCTTTAACAAAAATTTGCTTTAAAATAAAATGTTTGAAAAACCGAAATTAAACTAAATTAATTGGGTCTAACACTTTAGTAGAGAAAAAAGGAGAAGACATAAAAATCACCAAAGTCTTCAAAGTTGTTTTTAGTCGTCATATTAATAACAATAACATTAATAATAATAATACTAATAGTACTAAATTTGCTTATATGCAAGCGCTTAATTAAGGTAAGAGTTTTTTGGTTTCTTGCTTATATCTCGAAAACAGTTACTCCTATCAATTTTTATTTTTTTACTAATAATAAAGCTGATAAAATTTGCAACAAAATAGTTATTTGCATTTTTCTTGTAGGATCAACCATAAGCGAGTTATAGAGTTGGATATTAATAATATTCAACAAAAATTTGCTTTAAAATAAAATGTTTGAAAAACTGAAATTAAACTAAATCAATTGGGTCTAGCATTTTAGTAGAGGAAAAAGGAGGAGACATAAAAGTCACTAAAGTTTTCAGAGTCGTCTTTAGTCGTCATATTAATAACAATAACATTAATAATAATAATACTTATAGTACTAAATTTGCTTATATGCATGCGCTTAATTAAGGTAACAGTTTTTTGGTTTCTTGCTTATATCTCGAAAACAGTTACTCCTATCAATTTTTATCTCTTTACTAAAATTAAAGCTGCTAAAATTTCCTACAAAATAGTTATTTGCATTTTTCATGTAGGACTAACCACAAGCGAGATATATGTTTGAAAATAATTAATATTTAAAAAAAAGTGCTTTAACAGAAAATGTCTTGTGATTTAAAATACACTTAATTTATTGGGTCCAATACTTTATTAGAAGAAAAAGGAGGTGACATAAAAGTCACTGAAGTCTTCAGGGTCGTTTTTAAATGCTGCATTTTCGACTTCGTCTCAAACATTGAAAACTAAATTACATTTTTGTTTAGTAACTGTAACAGTTTTCACTTTGGTTTTTTGCTTATATCTCAAAAACAGTTACTCCTATCAATTTTTATCTTTTTACTAAAATTAAAGCTGACAAAATTTTCTACAAAATAGTTATTTGCATTTTTCATGTAGGACTAACCATGTTGATTCTTTGTTTGAAGCAGCAAACCTAACATTATTTAGACAAAAACGGTTGATTTTCGACAATATTTTGCTTTGAACAAGAAAACATATCAAACAGACTAAAAACGTCTTATTTTAGCACAAAACAAAAGATTTGCGTTATAGTCTTGACGAGAACTGTTAATTTCAAACGATTCTATGCTTTGAAACCAGTATACTTTCACTAAACAGAGGCAAAACGTCTGATTTCGCCTTTGAAAAACGATTTATGTCACAGTTTGGATTAAAACCAATTATTTTCGTTTATTCATTGTTACAAACAAGAAACCTTACATCAAAGTAACTGAAAACCTCTTATTCAGGCACAGAAAATCAAATTACGTTTCAGTTTGGACAGAAACTGCTTATTTTAGACGATCCTTTGTTTTGAACACGAAAACTTACATTAAAAAGATTAAAAACGTCTTATTCTGGCTCAAAACTGCAAATTATGTATTACTTTGGATAAAAGCAGTTTATCCTGATTACTCCTTTGCTTAGAATAGGGCAAACTTGCATAAAACTTAATGAAAATTTTTAAATTTCGTCTCAAAGAAATAATTTACGTTATAGTTTTGACCAGAACTGTTAATTTCAAACGATTTTATGCCCCCAAACGAGAAAACTTTCACTAAACAGATGCCAAACGTCTTAGTTCGTTTTATAAAAACTACTTAAGTTACAGTTTAAACAAAAACAAATTATTTTCGTTGTTGTTGTGGCAAAATAATTTATTTCGAATGATTCAATGGAGCGAAACGAGTAAACTTTTATAGGACAGATGCAAAACACCATATTACCACATAAATCGTTATTTTAAAGCAAAGTATTAGCTTTTGCACTTGTTTAATTAAAGTTTGCTAACTTCGAAGAATGTAATCGTCCGAAATATTTTTTTTTGTCAAAACTATAACGTAATTTGTTCTTTTGAGCTTGAATATAGAGTTTTCATTACGTTTTACAGTAGTTTACTCTACTCTAAGCATAGAATCAAACAGAGTAATCCGCTTTTGTTAAAACTGATACATAATTTGCTCTTATTTTCGAGAATAAAACGTTTTTAATATGTTTGATAAAATTTTTCTTGTTTATAGCAAGGAATCGTTTAAAAATAGCTGTATTTGCCTAAAATGATACGTAATTCGATATTTGTGCATGGATACGAAATTTTCAGTTTCTTTGACGTAAAATTTCTTGTTGCAAAACGTAATACTTTGCTTTAAAACAACGCTTTATATGGTAATATGTGGTTTTGCATCTGCCCCATAAAAGTTCATTCGTTTCCAATCATAAAATCGCTTGAAATTAACAGTGCTGGTCAAGACTATTACGTAAATTATTTCTTTAAGACGAAATTTAAAGTTTTTATTAAGTTTTATACAAGTTTACTCTATTCTAAGTAAAGGAGTAATCAGGATAAATTGCTTTTATCTAGAGTAATATATAATTTGCAGTTTTCAGCCAGAATAAGATGTTTTTAATCTTTTTCATGTAAGTTTTCGTGTTCAAAACAAAGGATCGTCTAAAATAAGCAGTTTTTGTCCAGACTGAAACGTAATTCGAATTTCTGTGCCTGAATAAGGAGTTTTCAGTTTCTTTGATGTAAGGTTTCTTGTTTGTAACAATGAATAAACGAAAATAATTGGTTTTAATCCAAACTGTGACATAAATCGTTTTTCAAAGGCGAAATCAGACGTTTTGCCTCTGTTTAGTGAAAGTATACTGGTTTCAAAGCACAGAATCGTTTGAAATTAACAGTTCTCGTCAAGACTATAACGCAAATCTTTTGTTTTGTGCTAAAATAAGACGTTTTTAGTCTGTTTGATATAAGTTTTCTTGTTCAAAGCAAAATATTGTCGAAAATCAACCGTTTTTGTCTAAACTGATACAAAATTCGGTGGTTTGTGTCCGAATACAAAGTTTTCAGATTCTTTAATGTTAGGTTTGCTGCTTCAAACAAAGAATCAACGAAAATACTTTGTTTTAATACAAACTGCAATATAAAATGTCATTATAGGACAAAACATGATGTTTGGCATCTGTTTAATAAAAATTTACTCGTTTGGAAGCATAGAATCATTCCAAATAAGCTATTCTCGTCATAACTATAATGTAATTAGTATTTTGTGCCAAAATACTGCGTTTTTGTTAGGATTAATAACAATTTAGTCTATTTTAGCAATGAAACGAATAGGATTAGCTGCCTTTATACAAAGTGATACATAAATTGCTCTTTTATGCCAGATTTATACGTTTTTAGTCTGTTCGATGTAAGTTTTCTTGTTCAAAGCAAAAGATCGTCTAAAATAAGCCGTTTTTGTTTGAACTGATGAACAATTCGGACTAAGAGTCAACAAAAATAATTTGTTTTAATCCAAACTGATACTTTTTGTTTCTATAAGAGTCCTATAAGAGTCCGAGATACGCCGTTCTCGTCAAGTCTATAACGTAATTCGTTTTTTTGTGTCAGAATATGTGGCTTTAGTTACGCTTTATAAAAGTTTGCTCTTATGTAAGCAAAGGAACAAACAGGATAAACTGCTTCTATTTAAAGTGATACATAATAAGCTCTTTTGTGACATAATACGTTTTCTGTCTGTTTAATATAAGTTTTTAATAATAATAATAATAATAATAATAATAATAATAATAATAATAATAATAATAATAATAATAATAATAATACTAATAATAATAATAATAATAATAATAATAATAATAATAATAATAATAATAATAATAATAATAATAATAATAATAATAGTTATGAAAGTAAGCTTAGTTTTCTAAGCAAAAATGAAGCTTGTTTTGTGTGTTATATGAGCGTTTTCTCATTTCTATGCAAGAGATCATCTGTGATCTGTGTTTTTAGGCAAGAAAATGTCTAAAATTAATAACTCATTTTAAAACTGGTATAAAAACATTTACTATACAAAAGTTATAATCGGTTTTTAATAATAATAATAGTAATAATAATAGTAATAATAATGAAAATAATAATAATAATAATAATAATAATAATAATAATAATAATAATAATAACAATAATAATAATAGTAATAGTAATAAAAGTAATAATAATAATAATACTTTTAATAAGGAAAAATAAAGCTTATTTTGTGTGTTACATGAGCGTTTTCTCATTTCTATGCAAGAGATCATCTGTGATCTGTGTTTTTAGGCAAGAAATTGTCTAAAATTAATAACTCATTTCAAAACTGGTATAAAAACATTTACTATACAAAAATTATAATCGGTTTATAATACTAATAATATTAATAGTAGTAATAATAATAATAATAATAATAATAATAATAATAATAATAATAATAATATTAATAATAATAATAATAATAATAATAATAATAATAATACTTTTAATAAGGAAAAATGAAGCTTATTTTGTGTGTTACATGAGCGTTTTCTCATTTCTATGCAAGAGATCATCTGTGATCTGTGTTTTTATGCAAGAAGTTGTCTAAAATTAATAACTCATTTCAAAACTGGTATAAAAACATTTACTATACAAAAGTTATAATCGGTTTTTAATACTAATAATATTAATAGTAATAATAATAATAATAATAATAATAATAATAATAATAATAATAATAATAATAATAATAGTAATAAAAGTAATAATAATAATAATAATAATACTTATAATAAATTTCTTTCTAAATTGAAGCTTAGTTTTTCTAAGCAAAAATGAAGCTTATTTTGTGTTATCTGAGCGTTTTCTCATTTCTATGCAAGAGATCATTTGTGATCTGTGTTTTTAGGCAAGAAATTGTCTAAAATTAATAACTCATTTCAAAACTGGTATAAAAACATTTACTATACAAAAGTTATAATCGGTTTTTATTAATAATAATAGTAATAATAATAATAATGTTAATAATAATAATAATAATAATAATAATAATAATAATAATAATAATAATAATAATTATAGTAGTAATAATAATAATAATAATAATATTAATAATAGTAATAAAAATAATAATAATAGTAGTAATAACGTCTAAAATAAGCCGTTTTTGTTTGAACTGATGAACAATTCGGACTAAGAGTGAACAAAAATAATTTGTTTTAATCCAAACTGATACTTTTTGTTTCTATAAGAGTCCTATAAGAGTCCGAGATACGCCGTTCTCGTCAAGTCTATAACGTAATTCGTTTTTTTTGTGTCAGAATATGTGGCTTTAGTTACGCTTTATAAAAGTTTGCTCTTATGTAAGCAAAGAAACTAACAGGATAAACTGCTTCTATTTAAAGTGATACATAATTAGCTCATTTGTGACAGAATACGACGTTTTCTGTCTGTTTAATAGAAGTTTTTAATAATAAAAATAATAATAATAATAATAGAAATAAAAATAATAATAATAGTAATAAAGGAAAGCTTAGTTTTTTAAGCAAAAATAAAGCTTATTTTGTGTGTTATATGAGCGTTTTCTCATTTCTATGCAAGAGATCATCTGTGATCTGTGTTTTTAGACAAGAAATTGTCTAAAATTAATTACTCATTTTAAAGCTGGTATAAAAACATTTACTATACAAAAGTTATAATCGGTTTTTAATAATAATAATAATAATAATAATAATAATAATAATAATAATAATAATAATAATTATAATAATAATAGTAATAAAAGTAATAATAATAATAATAATAATAATAATACTTATAATGAATTTCTTTCTAAATTGAAGCTTAGTTTTTCTAAGCAAAAATGAAGCTTATTTTGTGTTATCTGAGCGTTTTCTCATTTCTATGCAAGAGATCATTTGTGATCTGTGTTTTTAGGCAAGAAATTGTCTAAAATTAATAACTCATTTTAAAACTGGTATAAAAACATTTACTATACAAAAGTTATAATCGGTTTTTAATAATAATAATTATAATAATAATAATAATAATAATAATAATAATAATAATAATAGTAATAAAAATAATAATAATAGTAGTAATAACGTCTAAAATAAGCCGTTTTTGTTTGAACTGATGAACAATTCGGACTAAGAGTCAACAAAAATAATTTGTTTTAATTCAAACTGATACTTTTTGTTTCTATAAGAGTCCTATAAGAGTCCGAGATACGCCGTTCTCGTCAAGTCTATAACGTACATAAGAGCAAACTTTTATAAAGCGTAACTAAAGCCACATATTCTGACACAAAAAACGAATTACTACTGAAGTGTTAGACCCAATTAATTTAGTTTAATTTTGGTTTTTCAAACATTCTATTTTAAAGCAAATTTTTGTTAAAGATTATTTATATCCAACTCTATAACTCGCTTATGGTTGGTCTTACACAGGAAATGCAAATAACTCTTTTGTAGGAAATTTTATCAGCTTTAATTTTTAAAAAAAGATAAAAATTGATAGGAGTAACTGTTTTCGAGATATAAGCAAGAAACCAAAAACTGTTACCTTAATTAAGCGCATGCATATAAGCAAATTTAGTACTATAAGTATTATTATTATTAATGTTATTGTTATTAATAAGACGACTAAAAACAACTTTGAAGAATTTGGTGATTTTTATGTCTTCTCCTTTTTTCTCTACTAATGTGTTAGACCCAATTGATTTAGTTTAATTTCAGTTATTCAAACATTTTATTTTAAAGCAAATTTTTGTTAAATATTATTTATATCCAACTCTATAACTCGCTTATGGTTGATCCTACAAGAAAAATGCAAATCACTATTTTGTTGCAAATTTTATCAGCTTTATTATTAGTAAAAAAATAAAAATTGATAGGAGTAACTGTTTTCGAGATATAAGCAAGAAACCAAAAAACTCTTACCTTAATTAAGCGCTTGCATATAAGCAAATTTAGTACTATTAGTATTATTATTATTAATGTTATTGTTATTAATATGACAACTAAAAACCACTTTGAAGACTTTGGTGATTTTTATGTCTTCTCCTTTTTTCTCTACTAATGTGTTAGACCCAATTGATTTAGTTTAATTTCAGTTATTCAAACATTTTATTTTAAAGCAAATTTTTGTTAAATATTATTTATATCCAACTCTATAACTCGCTTATGGTTGGTCTTACAAAAGAAATGCGAATAACTATTTTGTAGAAAATTTTATCAGCTTTAATTTTTAAAGAAAGATAAAAATTGATAGGAGTAACTGTTTTCGAGATATAAGCAAGAAACCAAAAACTGTTACCTTAATTAAGCGCTTGTATATAAGCAAATTTAGTACTATTAGTATTATTATTAGTAATGTTATTGTTATTAATATGACGACTAAAAACAACTTTAAAGACTTTGGTGATTTTTATGTCTTCTGTTTTTTTCTCTACTAAAGTGTTAGACCCAATTAATTTAGTTTAATTTCGGTTTTTCAAACATTTTATTTTAAAGCAAATTTTTGTTAAAGATTATTTATATCCAACTCTATAACTCGCTTATGGTTGGTCCTACAAAAGAAATGCAAAGAACTATTTTGTATGAAATTTTATCAGCTTTAATTTTTAAAGAAAGATAAAAATTGATAGGTGTAACTGTTTTCGAGATATAAGCAAGAAACCAAAAAACTGTTACCTTAATTAAGCGCATGCATATAAGCAAATTTAGTACTATAAGTATTATTATTATTAATGTTATTGTTATTAATATGACGACTAAAAACAACTTTAAAGACTTTGGTGATTTTTATGTCTTCTGTTTTTTTCTCTACTAAAGTGTTAGATCCAATTAATTTAGTTTAATTTCGGTTATTCAAACATTTTATTTTAAAGCAAATTTTTGTTAAAGAATATTTATATCCAACTCTATAACTCGCTTATGGTTGGTCCTACAAAAGAAATGCGAATAACTATTTTGTAGGAAATTTTATCAGCTTTAATTTTTAAAGAAAGATAAAAATTGATAGGAGTAACTGTTTTCGAGATATAAGCAAGAAACCAAAAACTGTTACCTTAATTAAGCGCTTGTATATAAGCAAATTTAGTACTATTAGTATTATTTTTATTAATGTTATTGTTATTAATATGACGACTAAAAACAACTTTGAAGACTTTGGTGATTTTTATGTCTTCTCCTTTTTTCTCTACTAAAGTGTTAGTCATAATTAATTTAGTTTAATTTCGGTTTTTCAAACATTTTATTTTAAAGCAAATTTTTGTTAAAGATTATTTATATCCAACTCTATAACTCGCCTATGGTTCGTCCTACAGGACATTTGCAAATAACTATTTTGTAAGAAATTTTATCCGCTTTAATTTTGAAAAAAAGATAAAATTTGATAGGAGTAACGGTTTTCGAAATATAAGCAAAAAACCAAAGTGAAAACTGTTACAGTTACTGAACAAAAATGTAATACAGTTTTCAATGTTTGAGACGAAGTCGAAGATGCAGCATTTAAAAACGACTCTAAAGACTTCAGTGACTTTTATGTCACCTCCTTTTTCCTCTAATAAAGTGTTGGACCCAATAAATTAAGTGTATTTTAAACCACAAGACATTTTCTGTTAAAGCACTTTTTTTTTAAATATTAATTATTTTCAATCATATATCTCGCTTATGGTTAGTCCTACATGAAAAATGCAAAAAACTATTTTGTAGGAAATTTTGTCAGCTTTAATTTTAGTAAAGAGATAAAAATTGTTAAGAGTAACTGTTTTCGAGATATAAGCAAGAAACCAAACAACTGTTACCTTAATTAAGCGTTTGCATATAAGCAAATTTAGTACTATTAGTATTATTATTAGTAATGTTATTGTTATTAATATGACGACTAAAAACAACTTTAAAGACTTTGGTGATTTTTATGTCTTCTGTTTTTTTCTCTACTAAAGTGTTAGACCCAATTAATTTAGTTTAATTTCGGTTTTTCAAAGATTTTATTTTAAAGCAAATTTTTGTTAAAGATTATTTATATCCAACTCTATAACTCGCTTATGGTTGGTCCTACAAAAGAAATGCAAAGAACTATTTTGTATGAAATTTTATCAGCTTTAATTTTTAAAGAAAGATAAAAATTGATAGGAGTAACTGTTTTCGAGATATAAGCAAGAAACCAAAAAACTGTTACCTTAATTAAGCGCATGCATATAAGCAAATTTAGTACTATAAGTATTATTATTATTAATGTTATTGTTATTAATATGACGACTAAAAACAACTTTAAAGACTTTGGTGATTTTTATGTCTTCTGTTTTTTTCTCTACTAAAGTGTTAGACCCAATTAATTTAGTTTAATTTCGGTTATTCAAACATTTTATTTTAAAGCAAATTTTTGTTAAAGAATATTTATATCCAACTCTATAACTCGCTTATGGTTGGTCCTACAAAAGAAATGCGAATAACTATTTTGTAGGAAATTTTATCAGCTTTAATTTTTAAAGAAAGATAAAAATTGATAGGAGTAACTGTTTTCGAGATATAAGCAAGAAACCAAAAACTGTTACCTTAATTAAGCGCTTGTATATAAGCAAATTTAGTACTATTAGTATTATTTTTATTAATGTTATTGTTATTAATATGACGACTAAAAACAACTTTGAAGACTTTGGTGATTTTTATGTCTTCTCCTTTTTTCTCTACTAAAGTGTTAGTCATAATTAATTTAGTTTAATTTCGGTTTTTCAAACATTTTATTTTAAATAAAATTTATTTATTTATTTTATTATAAAAATAAAAATAATCTCGAAAACAGTTACTCCTATCAATTTTTATCTTTTTTTCAAAATTAAAGCTGATAAAATTTGCTACAAAATAGTTATTTGCATTTTTCTTGTAGGACCAACCATAAGCGAGTTATAGAGTTAGATATAAATAATA
>NW_026986739.1:0-18316 GCF_031307605.1 Tribolium castaneum
ACGCTTAATTAAGGTAACAGTTGTTTGGTTTCTTGCTTATATCTCGAAAACAGTTACTCTTATCAATTTTTATCTCTTTACTAAAATTAAAGCTGACAAAATTTCCTACAAAATAGTTATTTGCATTTTTCATGTAGGACTAACCATAAGCGAGATATATGATTGAAAATAATTAATATTTAAAAAAAAAGTGCTTTAACAGAAAATGTCTTGTGATTTAAAATACACTTAATTTATTGGGTCCAACACTTTATTAGAGGAAAAAGGAGGTGACATAAAAGTCACTGAAGTCTTTAGAGTCGTTTTTAAATGCTGCATCTTCGACTTCGTCTCAAACATTGAAAACTGTATTACATTTTTGTTCAGTAACTGTAACAGTTTTCACTTTGGTTTTTTGCCTATATTTCGAAAACCGTTACTCCTATCAAATTTTATCTTTTTTTCAAAATTAAAGCGGATAAAATTTCCTACAAAACAGTTATTTGCAAATGTCCTGTAGGACGAACCATAGGCGAGTTATAGAGTTGGATATAAATAATCTTTAACAAAAATTTGCTTTAAAATAAAATGTTTGAAAAACCGAAATTAAACTAAATTAATTGGGTCTAACACTTTAGTAGAGAAAAAAGGAGAAGACATAAAAATCACCAAAGTCTTCAAAGTTGTTTTTAGTCGTCATATTAATAACAATAACATTAATAATAATAATACTAATAGTACTAAATTTGCTTATATGCAAGCGCTTAATTAAGGTAAGAGTTTTTTGGTTTCTTGCTTATATCTCGAAAACAGTTACTCCTATCAATTTTTATCTTTTTACTAATAATAAAGCTGATAAAATTTGCAACAAAATAGTTATTTGCATTTTTCTTGTAGGATCAACCATAAGCGAGTTATAGAGTTGGATATTAATAATATTCAACAAAAATTTGCTTTAAAATAAAATGTTTGAAAAACTGAAATTAAACTAAATTAATTGGGTCTAGCATTTTAGTAGAGGAAAAAGGAGGAGACATAAAAGTCACTAAAGTTTTCAGAGTCGTCTTTAGTCGTCATATTAATAACAATAACATTAATAATAATAATACTTATGGTACTAAATTTGCTTATATGCATGCGCTTAATTAAGGTAACAGTTTTTTGGTTTCTTGCTTATATCTCGAAAACAGTTACTCCTATCAATTTTTATCTTTCTTTAAAAATTAAAGCTGATAAAATTTCATACAAAATAGTTATTTGCATTTCTTTTGTAGGACCAACCATAAGCGAGTTATAGAGTTGGATATAAATAATCTTTAACAAAAATTTGCTTTAAAATAAAATGTTTGAAAAACCGAAATTAAACTAAATTAATTGGGTCTAACACTTTAGTAGAGAAAAAAGGAGAAGACATAAAAATCACCAAAGTCTTTAAAGTTGTTTTTAGTCGTCATATTAATAACAATAACATTAATAATAATAATACTAATAGTACTAAATTTGCTTATATGCAAACGCTTAATTAAGGTAACAGTTGTTTGGTTTCTTGCTTATATCTCGAAAACAGTTACTTTTATCAATTTTTATCTCTTTACTAAAATTAAAGCTGACAAAATTTCCTACAAAATAGTTATTTGCATTTTTCATGTAGGACTAACCATAAACGAGATATATGATTGAAAATAATTAATATTTAAAAAAAAAGTGCTTTAACAGAAAATGTCTTGTGATTTAAAATACACTTAATTTATTGGGTCCAACACTTTATTAGAGGAAAAAGGAGGTGACATAAAAGTCACAGAAGTCTTTAGAGTCGTTTTTAAATGCTGCATCTTCGACTTCGTCTCAAACATTGAAAACTGTATTACATTTTTGTTCAGTAACTGTAACAGTTTTCACTTTGGTTTTTTGCCTATATTTCGAAAACCGTTACTCCTATCAAATTTTATCTTTTTTACAAAATTAAAGCGGATAAAATTTCCTACAAAACAGTTATTTGCAAATGTCCTGTAGGACGAACCATAGGCGAGTTATAGAGTTGGATATAAATAATCTTTAACAAAAATTTGCTTTAAAATAAAATGTTTGAAAAACCGAAATTAAACTAAATTAATTGGGTCTAACACTTTAGTAGAGAAAAAAGGAGAAGACATAAAAATCACCAAAGTCTTCAAAGTTGTTTTTAGTCGTCATATTATTAACAATAACATTAATAATAATAATACTAATAGTACTAAATTTGCTTATATGCAAGCGCTTAATTAAGGTAAGAGTTTTTTGGTTTCTTGCTTATATCTCGAAAACAGTAACTCCTATCAATTTTTATTTTTTTACTAATTATAAAGCTGATAAAATTTGCAACAAAATAGTTATTTGCATTTTTCTTGTAGGATCAACCATAAGCAAGTTATAGAGTTGGATATTAATAATATTCAACAAAAATTTGCTTTAAAATAAAATGTTTGAAAAACTGAAATTAAACTAAATTAATTGGGTCTAGCATTTTAGTAGAGGAAAAAGGAGGAGACATAAAAGTCACTAAAGATTTCAGAGTCGTCTTTAGTCGTCATATTAATAACAATAACATTAATAATAATAATACTTATAGTACTAAATTTGCTTATATGCATGCGCTTAATTAAGGTAACAGTTTTTTGGTTTCTTGCTTATATCTCGAAAACAGTTACTCCTATCAATTTTTATCTCTTCACTAAAATTAAAGCTGACAAAATTTCCTACAAAATAGTTATTTGCATTTTTCATGTAGGACTAACCATAAGCGAGATATATGATTGAAAATAATTAATATTTAAAAAAAAAGTGCTTTAACAGAAAATGTCTTGTAATTTAAAATACACTTAATTTATTGGGTCTAACACTTTATTAGAGGAAAAAGGAGGTGACATAAAAGTCACTGAAGTCTTTAGAGTCGTTTTTAAATGCTGCATCTTCGACTTCGTCTCAAACATTGAAAACTGTATTACATTTTTGTTCAGTAACTGTAACAGTTTTCACTTTGGTTTTTTACTTATAACTCGAAAACCGTTACTCCTATCAAATTTTATCTTTTTTTCAAAATTAAAGCGGATAAAATTTCCTACAAAATAGTTATTTGCAAATTTCCTGTAGGACGAACCATGGGCGAGTTATAGAGTTGGATATAAATAATTTTTAACAAAAATTTGCTTTAAAATAAAATGTTTGAAAAACTGAAATTAAACTAAATTAATTGGGTCTAGCATTTTAGTAGAGGAAAAAGGAGGAGACATAAAAGTCACTAAAGTTTTCAGAGTCGTCTTTAGTCGTCATATTAATAACAATAACATTAATAATAATAATACTTATAGTACTAAATTTGCTTATATGCATGCGCTTAATTAAGGTAACAGTTTTTTGGTTTCTTGCTTATATCTCGAAAATAGTTACTCCTATCAATTTTTATCTTTCTTTAAAAATTAAAGCTGATAAAATTTCATACAAAATAGTTATTTACATTTCTTTTGTAGGACCAACCATAAACGAGTTATAGAGTTGGATATAAATAATCTTTAACAAAAATTTGCTTTAAAATAAAATGTTTGAAAAACCGAAATTAAACTAAATTAATTGGGTCTAACACTTTAGTAGAGAAAAAAGGAGAAGACATAAAAATCACCAAAGTCTTCAAAGTTGTTTTTAGTCGTCATATTAATAACAATAACATTAATAATAATAATACTAATAGTACTAAATTTGCTTATATGCAAACGCTTAATTAAGGTAACAGTTGTTTGGTTTCTTGCTTATATCTCGAAAACAGTTACTCTTATCAATTTTTATCTCTTTACTAAAATTAAAGCTGACAAAATTTCCTACAAAATAGTTATTTGCATTTTCCATGTAGGACTAACCATAAGCGAGATATATGATTGAAAATAATTAATATTTAAAAAAAAAGTGCTTTAACAGAAAATGTCTTGTGATTTAAAATACACTTAATTTATTGGGTCCAACACTTTATTAGAGGAAAAAGGAGGTGACATAAAAGTCACTGAAGTCTTTAGAGTCGTTTTTAAATGCTGCATCTTCGACTTCGTCTCAAACATTGAAAACTGTATTACATTTTTGTTCAGTAACTGTAACAGTTTTCACTTTGGTTTTTTGCTTATATTTCGAAAACCGTTACTCCTATCAAATTTTATCTTTTTTTCAAAATTAAAGCGGATAAAATTTCCTACAAAATAGTTATTTGCAAATGTCCTGTAGGACAAACCATAGGCGAGTTATAGAGTTGGATATAAATAATCTTTAACAAAAATTTGCTTTAAAATAAAATGTTTGAAAAACCGAAATTAAACTAAATTAATTATGACTAACACTTTAGTTGAGAAAAAAGGAGAAGGCATAAAAATCACCAAAGTCTTCAAAGTTGTTTTTAGTCGTCATATTAATAACAATAACATTAATAAAAATAATACAAATAGTACTAAATTTGCTTATATACAAGCGCTTAATTAAGGTAACAGTTTTTGGTTTCTTGCTTATATCTCGAAAACAGTTACTCCTATCAATTTTTATCTTTCTTTAAAAATTAAAGCTGATAAAATTTCCTACAAAATAGTTATTCGCATTTCTTTTGTAGGACCAACCATAAGCGAGTTATAGAGTTGGATATAAATATTCTTTAACAAAAATTTGCTTTAAAATAAAATGTTTGAATAACTGAAATTAAACTAAATTAATTGGGTCTAACACTTTAGTAGAGGAAAAAGGAGAAGACATAAAAGTCACTAAAGGTTTCAGAGTCGTTTTTAGTCGTCATATTAATAACAATAACATTAATAATAATAATACTAATAGTACTAAATTTGCTTATATGCAAACGCTTAATTAAGGTAACAGTTGTTTGGTTTCTTGCTTATATCTCGAAAACAGTTACTCCTATCAATTTTTATCGCTTTATTAAAATTAAAGCTGACACAATTTCCTACAAAATAGTTATTTGCATTTTTCATGTAGGACTAACCATAAGCGAGATATATGATTGAAAATAATTAATATTTAAAAAAAAAGTGCTTTAACAGAAAATGTCTTGTGATTTAAAATACACTTAATTTATTGGGTCCAACACTTTATTAGAGGAAAAAGGAGGTGACATAAAAGTCACTGAAATCTTTAGAGTCGTTTTTAAATGCTGCATCTTCGACTTCGTCTCATACATTGAAAACTGTATTACATTTTTGTTCAGTAACTGTAACAGTTTTCACTTTGGTTTTTTGCTTATATTTCGAAAACCGTTACTCCTATCAAATTTTATCTTTTTTTCAAAATTAAAGCGGCTAAAATTTCCTACAAAATAGTTATTTGCAAATGTCTTGTAGGACGAACCATAGGCGAGTTATAGAGTTGGATATAAATAATCTTTAACAAAAATATGCTTTAAAATAAAATGTTTGTAAAACCGAAATTAAACTAAATTAATTGGGTCTAACACTTTAGTAGAGAAAAAAGGAGAAGACATAAAAATCACCAAAGTCTTCAAAGTTGTTTTTAGTCGTCATATTAATAACAATAACATTAATAATAATAATACTAATAGTACTAAATTTGCTTATATACAAGCGCTTAATTAAGGTAACAGTTTTTGGTTTCTTGCTTATATCTCGAAAACAGTTACTCCTATCAATTTTTATCTTTCTTTAAAAATTAAAGCTGATAAAATTTCCTACAAAATAGTTATTCGCATTTTTTTTGTAAGACCAACCATAAGCGAGCTATAGAGTTGGATATAAATATTCTTTAACAAAAATTTGCTTTAAAATAAAATGTTTGAATAACTGAAATTAAACTAAATTAATTGGGTCTAACACTTTAGTAGAGGAAAAAGGAGAAGACATAAAAGTCACTAAAGGTCTCAGAGTCGTCTTTAGTCGTCATTAAAAACAATAACATTAATAATAATAATAATACTAATAGTACTAAATTTGCCTATATGCAAACGCTTAATTAAGGTAACAGTTTTTTGGTTTCTTGCTTATATTTCGAAAACAGTTACTCCTATCAATTTTTATTTTTTTACTAAAATTAAAGCTGACAAAATTTCCTACAAAATAGTTATTTGCATTTTTCATGTAGGACTAACCATAAGCGAGATATATGATTGACAAAAATTAATATTTAAAAAAAAAGTGCTTTAACAGAAAATGTCTTGTGATTTAAAATACACTTAATTTATTGGGTCCAACACTTTATTAGAGGAAAAAGAAGGTGACATAAAAGTCACTGAAGTCTTTAGAGTCGTTTTTAAATGCTGCATCTTCGACTTCGTCTCAAACATTGAAAACTGTATTATATTTTTGTTCAGTAACTGTAACAGTTTTCACTTTGGTTTTTTGCTTATATCTCGAAAACCGTTACTCCTATCAAATTTTATCTTTTTTTCAAAATTAAAGCGGATAAAATTTCCTACAAAATAGTTATTTGCAAATTTCCTGTAGGACGAACCATAGGCGAGTTATGGAGTTGGATATAAATAATCTTTAACAAAAATTTGCTTTAAAATAAAATGTTTGAAAAACCGAAATTAAACTAAATTAATTGGGTCTAACACTTTAGTAGAGAAAAAAGGAGAAGACATAAAAATCACCAAAATCTTCAAAGTTGTTTTTAGTCGTCATATTAATAACAATAACATTAATAATAATAATACTAATAGTACTAAATTTGCTTGTATGCAAGCGCTTAATTAAGGTAAGAGTTTTATGGTTTCTTGCTTATATCTCGAAAAAAAGTTACTCCTATCAATTTTTATCTTTTTACTAATAATAAAGCTGATAAAATTTGCAACAAAATAGTTATTTGCATTTTTCTTGTAGGATCAACCATAAGCGAGTTATAGAGTTGGATATTAATAATATTCAACAAAAATTTGCTTTAAAATAAAATGTTTGAAAAACTGAAATTAAACTAAATTAATTGGGTCTAACACTTTAGTAGAGAAAAAAGGAGAAGACATAAAAATCACCAAAGTCTTTAAAGTTGTTTTTAGTCGTCATATTAATAACAATAACATTAATAATAATAATACTAATAGTACTAAATTTGCTTATATGCAAACGCTTAATTAAGGTAACAGTTGTTTGGTTTCTTGCTTATATCTCGAAAACAGTTACTCTTATCAATTTTTATCTCTTTGCTAAAATTAAAGCTGACAAAATTTCCTACAAAGTAGTTTTTTGCATTTTTTATGTAGGACTAACCATAAGCGAGATATATGATTGAAAATAATTAATATTTAAAAAAAAAGTGCTTTAACAGAAAATGTCTTGTGATTTAAAATACACTTAATTTATTGGGTCCAACACTTTATTAGAGGAAAAAGGAGGTGACATAAAAGTCACTGAAGTCTTTAGAGTCGTTTTTAAATGCTGCATCTTCGACTTCGTCTCAAACATTGAAAACTGTATTACATTTTTGTTCAGTAACTGTAACAGTTTTCACTTTGGTTTTTTGCTTATATTTCGAAAACCGTTACTCCTATCAAATTTTATCTTTTTTTCAAAATTAAAGCGGATAAAATTTCCTACAAAATAGTTATTTGCAAATGTCCTGTAGGACGAACCATAGGCGAGTTATAGAGTTGGATATAAATAATCTTTAACAAAAATTTGCTTTAAAATAAAATGTTTGAAAAACCGAAATTAAACTAAATTAATTGGGTCTAACACTTTAGTAGAGAAAAAAGGAGAAGACATAAAAATCACCAAAGTCTTCAAAGTTGTTTTTAGTCGTCATATTAATAACAATAACATTAATAATAATAATACTAATAGTACTAAATTTGCTTATATGCAAGCGCTTAATTAAGGTAAGAGTTTTTTGGTTTCTTGCTTATATCTCGAAAACAGTTACTCCTATCAATTTTTATCTTTTTACTAATAATAAAGCTGATAAAATTTGCAACAAAATAGTTATTTGCATTTTTCTTGTAGGATCAACCATAAGCGAGTTATAGAGTTGGATATTAATAATATTCAACAAAAATTTGCTTTAAAATAAAATGTTTGAAAAACTGAAATTAAACTAAATTAATTGGGTCTAGCATTTTAGTAGAGGAAAAAGGAGGAGACATAAAAGTCACTAAAGTTTTCAGAGTCGTCTTTAGTCGTCATATTAATAACAATAACATTAATAATAATAATACTTATGGTACTAAATTTGCTTATATGCATGCGCTTAATTAAGGTAACAGTTTTTTGGTTTCTTGCTTATATCTCGAAAACAGTTACTCCTATCAATTTTTATCTTTCTTTAAAAATTAAAGCTGATAAAATTTCATACAAAATAGTTATTTGCATTTCTTTTGTAGGACCAACCATAAGCGAGTTATAGAGTTGGATATAAATAATCTTTAACAAAAATTTGCTTTAAAATAAAATGTTTGAAAAACCGAAATTAAACTAAATTAATTGGGTCTAACACTTTAGTAGAGAAAAAAGGAGAAGACATAAAAATCACCAAAGTCATTAAAGTTGTTTTTAGTCGTCATATTAATATCAATAACATTAATAATAATAATACTAATAGTTCTAAATTTGCTTATATGCAAACGCTTAATTAAGGTAACAGTTGTTTGGTTTCTTGCTTATATCTCGAAAACAGTTACTCTTATCAATTTTTATCTCTTTACTAAAATTAAAGCTGACAAAATTTCCTACAAAATAGTTATTTGCATTTTTCATGTAGGACTAACCATAAGCGAGATATATGATTGAAAATAATTAATATTTAAAAAAAAAGTGCTTTAACAGAAAATGTCTTGTGATTTAAAATACACTTAATTTATTGGGTCCAACACTTTATTAGAGGAAAAAGGAGGTGACATAAAAGTCACTGAAGTCTTTAGAGTCGTTTTTAAATGCTGCATCTTCGACTTCGTCTCAAACATTGAAAACTGTATTACATTTTTGTTCAGTAACTGTAACAGTTTTCACTTTGGTTTTTTGCTTATATTTCGAAAACCGTTACTCCTATCAAATTTTATCTTTTTTTCAAAATTAAAGCGGATAAAATTTCCTACAAAATAGTTATTTGCAAATGTCCTGTAGGACGAACCATAGGCGAGTTATAGAGTTGGATATAAATAATCTTTAACAAAAATTTGCTTTAAAATAAAATGTTTGAAAAACCGAAATTAAACTAAATTAATTGGGTCTAACACTTTAGTAGAGAAAAAAGGAGAAGACATAAAAATCACCAAAGTCTTCAAAGTTGTTTTTAGTCGTCATATTAATAACAATAACATTAATAATAATAATACTAATAGTACTAAATTTGCTTATATGCAAGCGCTTAATTAAGGTAAGAGTTTTTTGGTTTCTTGCTTATATCTCGAAAACAGTTACTCCTATCAATTTTTATCTTTTTACTAATAATAAAGCTGATAAAATTTGCAACAAAATAGTTATTTGCATTTTTCTTGTAGGATCAACCATAAGCGAGTTATAGAGTTGGATATTAATAATATTCAACAAAAATTTGCTTTAAAATAAAATGTTTGAAAAACTGAAATTAAACTAAATTAATTGGGTCTAGCATTTTAGTAGAGGAAAAAGGAGGAGACATAAAAGTCACTAAAGTTTTCAGAGTCGTCTTTAGTCGTCATATTAATAACAATAACATTAATAATAATAATACTTATGGTACTAAATTTGCTTATATGCATGCGCTTAATTAAGGTAACAGTTTTTTGGTTTCTTGCTTATATCTCGAAAACAGTTACTCCTATCAATTTTTATCTTTCTTTAAAAATTAAAGCTGATAAAATTTCATACAAAATAGTTATTTGCATTTCTTTTGTAGGACCAACCATAAGCGAGTTATAGAGTTTGATATAAATAATCTTTAACAAAAATTTGCTTTAAAATAAAATGTTTGAAAAACCGAAATTAAACTAAATTAATTGGGTCTAACACTTTAGTAGAGAAAAAAGGAGAAGACATAAAAATCACCAAAGTCATTAAAGTTGTTTTTAGTCGTCATATTAATATCAATAACATTAATAATAATAATACTAATAGTTCTAAATTTGCTTATATGCAAACGCTTAATTAAGGTAACAGTTGTTTGGTTTCTTGCTTATATCTCGAAAACAGTTACTCTTATCAATTTTTATCTCTTTACTAAAATTAAAGCTGACAAAATTTCCTACAAAATAGTTATTTGCATTTTTCATGTAGGACTAACCATAAGCGAGATATATGATTGAAAATAATTAATATTTAAAAAAAAAGTGCTTTAACAGAAAATGTCTTGTGATTTAAAATACACTTAATTTATTGGGTCCAACACTTTATTAGAGGAAAAAGGAGGTGACATAAAAGTCACTGAAGTCTTTAGAGTCGTTTTTAAATGCTGCATCTTCGACTTCGTCTCAAACATTGAAAACTGTATTACATTTTTGTTCAGTAACTGTAACAGTTTTCACTTTGGTTTTTTGCTTATATTTCAAAAACCGTTACTCCTATCAAATTTTATCTTTTTTTCAAAATTAAAGCGGCTAAAATTTCCTACAAAATAGTTATTTGCAAATGTCCTGTAGGACGAACCATAGGCGAGTTATAGAGTTGGATATAAATAATCTTTAACAAAAATATGCTTTAAAATAAAATGTTTGTAAAACCGAAATTAAACTAAATTAATTGGGTCTAACACTTTAGTAGAGAAAAAAGGAGAAGACATAAAAATCACCAAAGTCTTCAAAGTTGTTTTTAGTCGTCATATTAATAACAATAACATTAATAATAATAATAATACTAATAGTACTAAATTTGCTTATATGCAAACGCTTAATTAAGGTAACAGTTTTTTGGTTTCTTGCTTATATCTCGAAAACAGTTACTCCTATCAATTTTTATCTCTTTACTAAAATTAAAGCTGACAAAATTTCCTACAAAATAGTTATTTGCATTTTTTATGTAGGACTAACCATAAGCGAGATATATGATTGACAATAATTAATATTTAAAAAAAAGTGCTTTAACAGAAAATGTCTTGTGATTTAAAATACACTTAATTTATTGGGTGTAACACTTTATTAGAGGAAAAAGGAGGTGACATAAAAGTCACTGAAATCTTTAGAGTCGTTTTTAAATGCTGCATCTTCGACTTCGTCTCATACATTGAAAACTGTATTACATTTTTGTTCAGTAACTGTAACAGTTTTCACTTTGGTTTTTTGCTTATATCTCGAAAACCGTTACTCCTATCAAATTTTATCTTTTTTGCAAAATTAAAGCGGATAAAATTTCCTACAAAATAGTTATTTGCAAATTTACTGTAGGACGAACCATAGGCGAGTTATAGAGTTGGATATAAATAATTTTTAACAAAAATTTGCTTTAAAATAAAATGTTTGAAAAACTGAAATTAAACTAAATTAATTGGGTCTAGCATTTTAGTAGAGGAAAAAGGAGGAGACATAAAAGTCACTAAAGTTTTCAGAGTCGTCTTTAGTCGTCTTATTAATAACAATAACATTAATAATAATAATGCTTATAGTACTAAATTTGCTTATATGCATGCGCTTAATTAAGGTAACAGTTTTTTGGTTTCTTGCTTATATCTGGAAAACAGTTACCCCTATCAATTTTTATCTCTTTACTAAAATTAAAGCTGACAAAATTTCCTACACAATAGTTATTTGCATTTTTCATGTAGGACTAACCATAAGCGAAATATATGATTGACAATAATTAATATTTAAAAAAAAAGTGCTTTAACAGAAAATGTCTTGTGATTTAAAA
Source organism: Tribolium castaneum (assembly GCF_031307605.1). NCBI lineage: Eukaryota > Metazoa > Arthropoda > Insecta > Coleoptera > Tenebrionidae > Tribolium > Tribolium castaneum. Next base: position 11,763 of record NW_026986739.1, read on the forward strand.
TACACTTAATTTATTGGGTCTAACACTTTATTAGAGGAAAAAGGAGGTGACATAAAAGTCACTGAAGTCTTTAGAGTCGTTTTTAAATGCTGCATCTTCGACTTCGTCTCAAACATTGAAAACTGTATTACATTTTTGTTCAGTAACTGTAACAGTTTTCACTTTGGTTTTTTGCTTATATCTCGAAAACCGTTACTCCTATCAAATTTTATCTTTTTTTCAAAATTAAAGCGGATAAAATTTCCTACAAAATAGTTATGTGCAAATTTCCTGTAGGACGAACCATAGGCGAGTTATAGAGTTGGATATAAATAATTTTTAACAAAAATTTGCTTTAAAATAAAATGTTTGAAAAACTGAAATTAAACTAAATTAATTGGGTCTAGCATTTTAGTAGAGGAAAAAAGAGGAGACATAAAAATCACTAAAGTTTTCAGAGTCGTCTTTAGTCGTCATATTAATAACAATAACATTAATAATAATAATACTTATAGTACTAAATTTGCTTATATGCATGCGCTTAATTAAGGTAACAGTTTTTTGGTTTCTTGCTTATATCTCGAAAACAGTTACTCCTATCAATTTTTATCTTTCTTTAAAAATTAAAGCTGATAAAATTTCATACAAAATAGTTATTTGCATTTCTTTTGTAGGACCAACCATAAGCGAGTTATAGAGTTGGATATAAATAATCTTTAACAAAAATATGCTTTAAAATAAAATGTTTGTAAAACCGAAATTAAACTAAATTAATTGGGTCTAACACTTTAGTAGAGAAAAAAGGAGAAGACATAAAAATCACCAAAGTCTTCAAAGTTGTTTTTAGTCGTCATATTAATAACAATAACATTAATAATAATAATACTAATAGTAATAAATTTGCTTATATACAAGCGCTTAATTAAGGTAACAGTTTTTGGTTTCTTGCTTATATCTCGAAAACAGTTACTCCTATCAATTTTTATCTTTCTTTAAAAATTAAAGCTGATAAAATTTCCTACAAAATAGTTATTCGCATTTTTTTTGTAAGACCAACCATAAGCGAGTTATAGAGTTGGATATAAATATTCTTTAACAAAAATTTGCTTTAAAATAAAATGTTTGAATAACTGAAATTAAACTAAATTAATTGGGTCTAACACTTTAGTAGAGGAAAAAGGAGAAGACATAAAAGTCACTAAAGGTCTCAGAGTCGTCTTTAGTCGTCATATTAAAAACAATAACATTAATAATAATAATAATACTAATAGTACTAAATTTGCTTATATGCAAACGCTTAATTAAGGTAACAGTTTTTTGGTTTCTTGCTTATATCTCGAAAACAGTTACTCCTATCAATTTTTATCTCTTTACTAAAATTAAAGCTGACAAAATTTCCTACAAAATAGTTATTTGCATTTTTTATGTAGGACTAACCATAAGCGAGATATATGATTGACAATAATTAATATTTAAAAAAAAAGTGCTTTAACAGAAAATGTCTTGTGATTTAAAATACACTTAATTTATTGGGTCTAACACTTTATTAGAGGAAAAAGGAGGTGACATAAAAGTCACTGAAATCTTTAGAGTCGTTTTTAAATGCTGCATCTTCGACTTCGTCTCAAACATTGAAAACTGTATTACATTTTTGTTCAGTAACTGTAACAGTTTTCACTTTGGTTTTTTGCCTATATCTCGAAAACCGTTACTCCTATCAAATTTTATCTTTTTTTCAAAATTAAAGCGGATAAAATTTCCTACAAAATAGTTATTTGCAAATTTCCTGTAGGACGAACCATAGGCGAGTTATAGAGTTGGATATAAATAATTTTTAACAAAAATTTGCTTTAAAATAAAATGTTTGAAAAACTGAAATTAAACTAAATTAATTGGGTCTAGCATTTTAGTAGAGGAAAAAAGAGGAGACATAAAAATCACTAAAGTTTTCAGAGTCGTCTTTAGTCGTCATATTAATAACAATAACATTAATAATAATAATACTTATAGTACTAAATTTGCTTATATGCATGCGCTTAATTAAGGTAACAGTTTTTTGGTTTCTTGCTTATATCTCGAAAACAGTTACTCCTATCAATTTTTATCTTTCTTTAAAAATTAAAGCTGATAAAATTTCATACAAAATAGTTATTTGCATTTCTTTTGTAGGACCAACCATAAGCGAGTTATAGAGTTGGATATAAATAATCTTTAACAAAAATTTGCTTTAAAATAAAATGTTTGAAAAACCGAAATTAAACTAAATTAATTGGGTCTAACACTTTAGTAGAGAAAAAAGGAGAAGACGTAAAAATCACCAAAGTCTTCAAAGTTGTTTTTAGTCGTCATATTAATAACAATAACATTAATAATAATAATACTAATAGTACTAAATTTGCTTATATGCAAACGCTTAATTAAGGTAACAGTTGTTTGGTTTCTTGCTTATATCTCGAAAACAGTTACTCTTATCAATTTTTATCTCTTTACTAAAATTAAAGCTGACAAAATTTCCTACAAAATAGTTATTTGCATTTTTCATGTAGGACTAACCATAAGCGAGATATATGATTGAAAATAATTAATATTTAAAAAAAAAAGTGCTTTAACAGAAAATGTCTTGTGATTTAAAATACACTTAATTTATTGGGTCCAACACTTTATTAGAGGAAAAAGGAGGTGACATAAAAGTCACTGAAGTCTTTAGAGTCGTTTTTAAATGCTGCATCTTCGACTTCGTCTCAAACATTGAAAACTGTATTACATTTTTGTTCAGTAACTGTAACAGTTTTCACTTTGGTTTTTTGCTTATATTTCGAAAACCGTTACTCCTATCAAATTTTATCTTTTTTTCAAAATTAAAGCGGATAAAATTTCCTACAAAATAGTTATTTGCAAATGTCCTGTAGGACGAACCATAGGCGAGTTATAGAGTTGGATATAGATAATCTTTAACAAAAATTTGCTTTAAAATAAAATGTTTGAAAAACCGAAATTAAACTAAATTAATTATGACTAACACTTTAGTAGAGAAAAAAGGAGAAGACATAAAAATCACCAAAGTCTTCAAAGTTGTTTTTAGTCGTCATATTAATAACAATAACATTAGTAAAAATAATACTAATAGTACTAAATTTGCTTATATACAAGCGCTTAATTAAGGTAACAGTTTTTGGTTTCTTGCTTATATCTCGAAAACAGTTACTCCTATCAATTTTTATCTTTCGTTAAAAATTAAAGCTGATAAAATTTCCTACAAAATAGTTATTCGCATTTCTTTTGTAGGACCAACCATAAGCGAGTTATAGAGTTGGATATAAATATTCTTTAACAAAAATTTGCTTTAAAATAAAATGTTTGAATAACTGAAATTAAACTAAATTAATTGGGTCTAACACTTTAGTAGAGGAAAAAGGAGAAGACATAAAAGTCACTAAAGGTTTCAGAGTCGTCTTTAGTCGTCATATTAATAACAATAACATTAATAATAATAATACTAATAGTACTAAATTTGCTTATATGCAAACGCTTTATTAAGGTAACAGTTGTTTGGTTTCTTGCTTATATCTCGAAAACAGTTACTCCTATCAATTTTTATTTCTTTATTAAAATTAAAGCTGACAAAACTTCCTACAAAATAGTTATTTGCATTTTTCATGTAGGACTAACCATAAGCGAGATATATGATTGAAAATAATTAATATTAAAAAAAAAAGTGCTTTAACAGAAAATGTCTTGTGATTTAAAATACACTTAATTTATTGGGTCCAACACTTTATTAGAGGAAAAAGGAGGTGACATAAAAGTCACTGAAGCCTTTAGAGTCGTTTTTAAATACTGCATCTTCGACTTCGTCTCATACATTGAAAACTGTATTACATTTTTGTTCAGTAACTGTAACAGTTTTCACTTTGGTTTTTTGCTTATATTTCGAAAACCGTTACTCCTATCAAATTTTATCTTTTTTTCAAAATTAAAGCGGCTAAAATTTCCTACAAAATAGTTATTTGCAAATGTCCTGTAGGACGAACCATAGGCGAGTTATAGAGTTGGATATAAATAATCTTTAACAAAAATATGCTTTAAAATAAAATGTTTGTAAAACCGAAATTAAACTAAATTAATTGGGTCTAACACTTTAGTAGAGAAAAAAGGAGAAGACATAAAAATCACCAAAGTCTTCAAAGTTGTTTTTAGTCGTCATATTAATAACAATAACATTAATAATAATAATACTAATAGTACTAAATTTGCTTATATACAAGCGCTTAATTAAGGTAACAGTTTTTGGTTTCTTGCTTATATCTCGAAAACAGTTACTCCTATCAATTTTTATCTTTCTTTAAAAATTAAAGCTGATAAAATTTCCTACAAAATAGTTATTCGCATTTTTTTTGTAAGACCAACCATAAGCGAGTTATAGAGTTGGATATAAATATTCTTTAACAAAAATTTGCTTTAAAATAAAATGTTTGAATAACTGAAATTAAACTAAATTAATTGGGTCTAACACTTTAGTAGAGGAAAAAGGAGAAGACATAAAAGTCACTAAAGGTCTCAGAGTCGTCTTTAGTCGTCATATTAAAAACAATAACATTAATAATAATAATAATACTAATAGTACTAAATTTGCTTATATGCAAACGCTTAATTAAGGTAACAGTTTTTTGGTTTCTTGCTTATATCTCGAAAACAGTTACTCCTATCAATTTTTATCTCTTTACTAAAATTAAAGCTGACAAAATTTCCTACAAAATAGTTATTTGCATTTTTTATGTAGGACTAACCATAAGCGAGATATATGATTGACAATAATTAATATTTAAAAAAAAAGTGCTTTAACAGAAAATGTCTTGTGATTTAAAATACACTTAATTTATTGGGTCTAACACTTTATTAGAGGAAAAAGGAGGTGACATAAAAGTCACTGAAATCTTTAGAGTCGTTTTTAAATGCTGCATCTTCGACTTCGTCTCAAACATTGAAAACTGTATTACATTTTTGTTCAGTAACTGTAACAGTTTTCACTTTGGTTTTTTGCCTATATCTCGAAAACCGTTACTCCTATCAAATTTTATCTTTTTTTCAAAATTAAAGCGGATAAAATTTCCTACAAAATAGTTATTTGCAAATTTACTGTAGGACGAACCATAGGCGAGTTATAGAGTTGGATATAAATAATTTTTAACAAAAATTTGCTCTAAAATAAAATGTTTGAAAAACTGAAATTAAACTAAATTAATTGGGTCTAGCATTTTAGTAGAGGAAAAAGGAGGAGACATAAAAGTCACTAAAGTTTTCAGAGTCGTCTTTAGTCGTCATATTAATAACAATAACATTAATAATAATAATACTTATAGTACTAAATTTGCTTATATGCATGCGCTTAATTAAGGTAACAGTTTTTTGGTTTCTTGCTTATATCTCGAAAACAGTTACTCCTTTCAATTTTTATCTTTTTTTAAAAATTAAAGCTGATAAAATTTCATACAAAATAGTTATTTGCATTTCTTTTGTAGGACCAACCATAAGCGAGTTATAGAGTTGGATATAAATAATCTTTAACAAAAATTTGCTTTAAAATAATATGTTTGAAAAACCGAAATTAAACTAAATTAATTGGGTCTAACACTTTAGTAGAGAAAAAAGGAGAAGACATAAAAATCACCAAAGTCTTCAAAGTTGTTTTTAGTCGTCATATTAATAACAATAACATTAATAATAATAATACTAATAGTACGAAATTTGCTTATATACAAGCGCTTAATTAAGGTAACAGTTTTTGGTTTCTTGCTTATATCTCGAAAACAGTTACTCCTATCAATTTTTATCTTTCTTTAAAAATTAAAGCTGATAAAATTTCCTACAAAATAGTTATTCGCATTCCTTTTGTAAGACCAACCATAAGCGAGTTATAGAGTTGGATATAAATAATATTTAACAAAAATTTGCTTTAAAATAAAATGTTTGAATAACTGAAATTAAACTAAATTAATTGGGTCTAACACTTTAGTAGAGGAAAAAGGAGAAGACATAAAAGTCACTAAAGGTTTCAGAGTCGTCTTTAGTCGTCATATTAATAACAATAACATTAATAATAATAATACTAATAGTACTAAATTTGCTTATATGCAAACGCTTAATTAAGGTAACAGTTGTTTGGTTTCTTGCTTATATCTCGAAAACAGTTACTCCTATCAATTTTTATTTCTTTACTAAAATTAAAGCTGACAAAATTTCCTACAAAATAGTTATTTGCATTTTTCATGTAGGACTAACCATAAGCGAGATATATGATTGAAAATAATTAATATTTAAAAAAAAAGTGCTTTAACAGAAAATGTCTTGTGATTTAAAATACACTTAATTTATTGGGTCCAACACTTTATTAGAGGAAAAAGGAGGTGACATAAAAGTCACTGAAGTCTTTAGAGTCGTTTTTAAATGCTGCATCTTCGACTTCGTCTTAAACATTGAAAACTGTATTACATTTTTGTTCAGTAACTGTAACAGTTTTCACTTTGGTTTTTTGCTTATATCTCGAAAACCGTTACTCCTATCAAATTTTATCTTTT
>NW_026986740.1:0-10000 GCF_031307605.1 Tribolium castaneum
ATACACTTAATTTATTGGGTCCAACACTTTATTAGAGGAAAAAGGAGGTGACATAAAAGTCACTGAAGTCTTTAGAGTCGTTTTTAAATGCTGCATCTTCGACTTCGTCTCAAACATTGAAAACTGTATTACATTTTTGTTCAGTAACTGTAACAGTTTTCACTTTGGTTTTTTGCTTATATCTCGAAAACCGTTACTCCTATCAAATTTTATCTTTTTTTCAAAATTAAAGCGGATAAAATTTCCTACAAAATAGTTATTTGCAAATTTCCTATAGGACGAACCATAGGCGAGTTATAGAGTTGGATATAAATAATCTTTAACAAAAATTTGCTTTAAAATAAAATGTTTGAAAAACCGAAATTAAACTAAATTAATTGGGTCTAACACTTTAGTAGAGAAAAAAGGAAAAGACATAAAAATCACCAAAGTCTTCAAAGTTGTTTTTAGTCGTCATATTAATAACAATAACATTAATAATAATAATACTAATAGTACTAAATTTGCTTATATACAAGCGCTTAATTAAGGTAACAGTTTTTGGTTTCTTGCTTATATCTCGAAAACAGTTACTCCTATCAGTTTTTATTTTTCCTTAAAAATTAAAGCTGATAAAATTTCCTACAAAATAGTTATTCGCATTTCTTTTGTAGGACCAACCATAAGCGAGTTATAGAGTTGGATATAAATATTCTTTAACAAAAATTTGCTTTAAAATAAAATGTTTGAGTAACCGAAATTAAACTAAATTAATTGGGTCTAACACTTTAGTAGAGAAAAAAGGAGAAGACATAAAAATCACCAAAGTCTTCAAAGTTGTTTTTAGTCGTCATATTAATAACAATAACATTAATAATAATAATACTAATAGTACTAAATTTGCTTATATACAAGCGCTTAATTAAGGTAACAGTTTTTGGTTTCTTGCTTATATCTCGAAAACAGTTACTCCTATCAATTTTTATCTTTCTTTAAAAATTAAAGCTGATAAAATTTCCTACAAAATAGTTATTCGCATTTTTTTTGTAAGACCAACCATAAGCGAGTTATAGAGTTGGATATAAATATTCTTTAACAAAAATTTGCTTTAAAATAAAATGTTTGAATAACTGAAATTAAACTAAATTAATTGGGTCTAACACTTTAGTAGAGGAAAAAGGAGAAGACATAAAAGTCACTAAAGGTCTCAGAGTCGTTTTTAGTCGTCATATTAATAACAATAGCATTATTAATAATAATAATACTAATAGTACTAAATTTGCTTATATGTAAACGCTTAATTAAGGTAACAGTTTTTTGGTTTCTTGCTTATATCTCGAAAACAGTTACCCCTATCAATTTTTATCTCTTTACTAAAATTAAAGCTGACAAAATTTCCTACAAAATAGTTATTTGCATTTTTCATGTAGGACTAACCATAAGCGAGATATATGACTGACAATAATTAATATTTAAAAAAAAAGTGCTTTAACAGAAAATGTCTTGTGATTTAAAATACACTTAATTTATTGGGTCCAACACTTTATTAGAGGAAAAAGGAGGTGACATAAAAGTCACTGAAGTCTTTAGAGTCGTTTTTAAATGCTGCATCTTCGACTTCGTCTCAAACATTGAAAACTGTATTACATTTTTGTTCAGTAACTGTAACAGTTTTCACTTTGGTTTTTTGCTTATATCTCGAAAACCGTTACTCCTATCAAATTTTATCTTTTTTTCAAAATTAAAGCGGATAAAATTTCCTACAAAATAGTTATTTGCAAATTTCCTGTAGGACGAACCATAGGCGAGTTATAGAGTTGGATATAAATAATCTTTAACAAAAATTTGCTTTAAAATAAAATGTTTGAAAAACCGAAATTAAACTAAATTAATTGGGTCTAACACTTTAGTAGAGAAAAAAGGAGAAGACATAAAAATCACCAAAGTCTTCAAAGTTGTTTTTAGTCGTCATATTAATAACAATAACATTAATAATAATAATACTAATAGTACTAAATTTGCTTATATGCAAGCGCTTAATTAAGGTAAGAGTTTTTTGGTTTCTTGCTTATATCTCGAAAACAGTTACTCCTATCAATTTTTATCTTTTTACTAATAATAAAGCTGATAAAATTTGCAACAAAATAGTTATTTGCATTTTTCTTGTAGGATCAACCATAAGCGAGTTATAGAGTTGGATATTAATAATATTCAACAAAAATTCGCTTTAAAATAAAATGTTTGAAAAACTGAAATTAAACTAAATTAATTGGGTCTAGCATTTTAGTAGAGGAAAAAGGAGAAGACATAAAATTCACTAAAGTTTTCAGAGTCGTCTTTAGTCGTTATTAATAACAATAACATTAATAATAATAATACTTTTAGTACTAAATTTGCTTATATGCATGCGCTTAATTAAGGTAACAGTTTTTTGGTTTCTTGCTTATATCTCGAAAACAGTTACTCCTATCAATTTTTATCTCTTTACTAAAATTAAAGCTGACAAAATTTCCTACAAAATAGTTATTTGCATTTTTCATGTAGGACTAACCATAAGCGAGATATATGACTGACAATAATTAATATTTAAAAAAAAAGTGCTTTAACAGAAAATGTCTTGTGATTTAAAATACACTTAATTTATTGGGTCCAACACTTTATTAGAGGAAAAAGGAGGTGACATAAAAGTCACTGAAGTCTTTAGAATCGTTTTTAAATGCTGCATCTTCGACTTCGTCTCAAACATTGAAAACTGTATTACATTTTTGTTCAGTAACTGTAACAGTTTTCACTTTGGTTTTTTGCTTATATCTCGAAAACCGTTACTCCTATCAAATTTTATCTTTTTTTCCAAATTAAAGCGGATAAAATTTCCTACAAAATAGTTATTTGCAAATTTCCTGTAGGACGAACCATAGGCGAGTTATAGAGTTGGATATAAATAATCTTTAACAAAAATTTGCTTTAAAATAAAATGTTTGAAAAACCGAAATTAAACTAAATTAATTGGGTCTAACGCTTTAGTAGAGAAAAAAGGAGAAGACATAAAAATCACCAAAGTCTTCAAAGTTGTTTTTAGTCGTCATATTAATAACAATAACATTAATAATAATAATACTAATAGTACTAAATTTGCTTATATGCAAGCGCTTAATTAAGGTAAGAGTTTTTTGGTTTCTTGCTTATATCTCGAAAACAGTTACTCCTATCAATTTTTATCTTTTTACTAATAATAAAGCTGATAAAATTTGCAACAAAATAGTTATTTGCATTTTTCTTGTAGGATCAACCATAAGCGAGTTATAGAGTTGGATATTAATAATATTCAACCAAAATTTGCTTTAAAATAAAATGTTTGAAAAACTGAAATTAAACCAAATTAATTGGGTCTAGCATTTTAGTAGAGGAAAAAGGAGAAGACATAAAAGTTACTAAAGTTTTCAGAGTCGTCTTTAGTCGTCATATTAATAACAATAACATTAATAATAATAATACTTATAGTACTAAATTTGCTTATATGCATGCGCTTAATTAAGGTAACAGTTTTTTGGTTTCTTGCTTATATCTCGAAAACAGTTACTCCTATCAATTTTTATCTCTTTACTAAAATTAAAGCTGACAAAATTTCCTACAAAATAATTATTTGCATTTTTCATGTAGGACTAACCATAAGCGAGTTATATGATTGACAATAATTAATATTTAAAAAAAAAGTGCTTTAACAGAAAATGTCTTGTGATTTAAAATACACTTAATTTATTGGGTCCAACACTTTATTAGAGGAAAAGGGATGTGACATAAAAGTCACTGAAGTCTTTAGAGTCGTTTTTAAATGCTGCATCTTCGACTTCGTCTCAAACATTGAAAACTGTATTACATTTTTGTTCAGTAACTGTAACAGTTTTCACTTTGGTTTTTTGCTTATATTTCGAAAACCGTTACTCCTATCAAATTTTATCTTTTTTCCAAAATTAAAGCGGATAAAATTTCCTACAAAATAGTTATTTGCAAATTTCCAGTAGGACGAACCATAGGCGAGTTATAGAGTTGGATATAAATAATTTTTAACAAAAATTTGCTTTAAAATAAAATGTTTGAAAAACTGAAATTAAACTAAATTAATTGGGTCTAGCATTTTAGTAGAGGAAAAAGGAGGAGACATAAAAGTCACTAAAGTTTTCAAAGTCGTCTTTAGTCGTCATATTAATAACAATAACATTAATAATAATAATACTTATAGTACTAAATTTGCTTATATGCATGCGCTTAATTAAGGTAACAGTTTTTTGGTTTCTTGCTTATATCTCGAAAACAGTTACTCCTATCAATTTTTATCTTTCTTTAAAAATTAAAGCTGATAAAATTTCATACAAAATAGTCATTTTCATTTCTTTTGTAGGACCAACCATAAGCGAGTTATAGAGTTGGATATAAATAATATTTAACAAAAATTTGCTTTAAAATAAAATGTTTGAAAAACCGAAATTAAACTAAATTAATTGGGTCTAACACTTTAGTAGAGAAAAAAGGAGAAGACATAAAAATCAACAAAGTTTTCAAAGTTGTTTTTAGTCGTCATATTAATAACAATAACATTAATAATAATAATACTAATAGTACTAAATTTGCTTATATGCAAACGCTTAATTAAGGTAACAGTTGTTTGGTTTCTTGCTTATATCTCGAAAACAGTTACTCTTATCAATTTTTATGTCTTTACTAAAATTAAAGCTGACAAAATTTCCTACAAAATAGTTATTTGCATTTGCAAACATTTGCAATATTTGCAACTAACCATAAGCGAGATATATGACTGACAATAATTAATATTTAAAAAAAAAGTGCTTTAACAGAAAATGTCTTGTGATTTAAAATACACTTAATTTATTGGGTCCAACACTTTATTAGAGGAAAAAGGAGGTGACATAAAAGTCACTGAAGTCTTTAGAGTCGTTTTTAAATGCTGCATCTTCGACTTCGTCTCAAACATTGAAAACTGTATTACATTTTTGTTCAGTAACTGTAACAGTTTTCACTTTGGTTTTTTGCTTATATCTCGAAAACCGTTACTCCTATCAAATTTTATCTTTTTTTCAAAATTAAAGCGGATAAAATTTCCTACAAAATAGTTATTTGCAAATTTCCTATAGGACGAACCATAGGCGAGTTATAGAGTTGGATATAAATAATCTTTAACAAAAATTTGCTTTAAAATAAAATGTTTGAAAAACCGAAATTAAACTAAATTAATTGGGTCTAACACTTTAGTAGAGAAAAAAGGAAAAGACATAAAAATCACCAAAGTCTTCAAAGTTGTTTTTAGTCGTCATATTAATAACAATAACATTAATAATAATAATACTAATAGTACTAAATTTGCTTATATGCAAGCGCTTAATTAAGGTAAGAGTTTTTTGGTTTCTTGCTTATATCTCGAAAACAGTTACTCCTATCAATTTTTATCTTTTTACTAATAATAAAGCTGATAAAATTTGCAACAAAATAGTTATTTGCATTTTTCTTGTAGGATCAACCATAAGCGAGTTATAGAGTTGGATATTAATAATATTCAACAAAAATTTGCTTTAAAATAAAATGTTTGAAAAACTGAAATTAAACTAAATTAATTGGGTCTAGCATTTTAGTAGAGGAAAAAGGAGAAGACATAAAAGTCACTAAAGTTTTCAGAGTCGTCTTTAGTCGTTATTAATAACAATAACATTAATAATAATAATACTTATAGTACTAAATTTGCTTATATGCATGCGCTTAATTAAGGTAACAGTTTTTTGGTTTCTTGCTTATATCTCGAAAACAGTTACTCCTATCAATTTTTATCTCTTTACTAAAATTAAAGCTGACAAAATTTCCTACAAAATAGTTATTTGCATTTTTCATGTAGGACTAACCATAAGCGAGATATATGACTGAAAATAATTAATATTTAAAAAAAAAGTGCTTTAACAGAAAATGTCTTGTGATTTAAAATACACTTAATTTATTGGGTCCAACACTTTATTAGAGGAAAAAGGAGGTGACATAAAAGTCACTGAAGTCTTTAGAGTCGTTTTTAAATGCTGCATCTTCGACTTCGTCTCAAACATTGAAAACTGTATTACATTTTTGTTCAGTAACTGTAACAGTTTTCACTTTGGTTTTTTGCTTATATCTCGAAAACCGTTACTCCTATCAAATTTTATCTTTTTTTCTAAATTAAAGCGGATAAAATTTCCTACAAAATAGTTATTTGCAAATTTCCTGTAGGACGAAGCATAGGCGAGTTATAGAGTTGGATATAAATAATCTTTAACAAAAATTTGCTTTAAAATAAAATGTTTGAAAAACCGAAATTAAACTAAATTAATTGGGTCTAACGCTTTAGTAGAGAAAAAAGGAGAAGACATAAAAATCACCAAAGTCTTCAAAGTTGTTTTTAGTCGTCATATTAATAACAATAACATTAATAATAATAATACTAATAGTACTAAATTTGCTTATATGCAAGCGCTTAATTAAGGTAAGAGTTTTTTGGTTTCTTGCTTATATCTCGAAAACAGTTACTCCTATCAATTTTTATCTTTTTACTAATAATAAAGCTGATAAAATTTGCAACAAAATAGTTATTTGCATTTTTCTTGTAGGATCAACCATAAGCGAGTTATAGAGTTGGATATTAATAATATTCAACCAAAATTTGCTTTAAAATAAAATGTTTGAAAAACTGAAATTAAACTAAATTAATTGGGTCTAGCATTTTAGTAGAGGAAAAAGGAGAAGACATAAAAGTCACTAAAGATTTCAGAGTCGTCTTTAGTCGTCATATTAATAACAATAACATTAATAATAATAATACTTATAGTACTAAATTTGCTTATATGCATGCGCTTAATTAAGGTAACAGTTTTTTGGTTTCTTGCTTATATCTCGAAAACAGTTACTCCTATCAATTTTTATCTCTTTACTAAAATTAAAGCTGACAAAATTTCCTACAAAATAGTTATTTGCATTTTTCATGTAGGACTAACCATAAGCGAGATATATGATTGACAATAATTAATATTTAAAAAAAAGTGCTTTAACATAAAATGTCTTGTGATTTAAAATACACTTAATTTATTGGGTCCAACACTTTATTAGAGGAAAAGGGATGTGACATAAAAGTCACTGAAGTCTTTAGAGTCGTTTTTAAATGCTGCATCTTCGACTTCGTCTCAAACATTGAAAACTGTATTACATTTTTGTTCAGTAACTGTAACAGTTTTCACTTTGGTTTTTTGCTTATATTTCGAAAACCGTTACTCCTATCAAATTTTATCTTTTTTTCAAAATTAAAGCGGATAAAATTTCCTACAAAATAGTTATTTGCAAATTTCCTGTAGGACGAACCATAGGCGAGTTATAGAGTTGGATATAAATAATTTTTAACAAAAATTTGCTTTAAAATAAAATGTTTGAAAAACTGAAATTAAACTAAATTAATTGGGTCTAGCATTTTAGTAGAGGAAAAAGGAGGAGACATAAAAGTCACTAAAGTTTTCAGAGTCGTCTTTAGTCGTCATATTAATAACAATAACATTAATAATAATAATACTTATAGTACTAAATTTGCTTATATGCATGCGCTTAATTAAGGTAACAGTTTTTTGGTTTCTTGCTTATATCTCGAAAACAGTTACTTCTATCAATTTTTATCTTTCTTTAAAAATTAAAGCTGATAAAATTTCATACAAAATAGTCATTTTCATTTCTTTTGTAGGACCAACCATAAGCGAGTTATAGAGTTGGATATAAATAATATTTAACAAAAATTTGCTTTAAAATAAAATATTTGAAAAACCGAAATTAAACTAAATTAATTGGGTCTAACACTTTAGTAGAGAAAAAAGGAGAAGACATAAAAATCAACAAAGTTTTCAAAGTTGTTTTTAGTCGTCATATTAATAACAATAACATTAATAATAATAATACTAATAGTACTAAATTTGCTTATATGCAAACGCTTAATTAAGGTAACAGTTGTTTGGTTTCTTGCTTATATCTCGAAAACAGTTACTCTTATCAATTTTTATGTCTTTACTAAAATTAAAGCTGACAAAATTTCCTACAAAATAGTTATTTGCATTTGCAAACATTTGCAATATTTGCAACTAACCATAAGCGAGATATATGATTGAAAGTAATTAATATTTAAAAAAAAAGTGCTTTAACAGAAAATGTCTTGTGATTTAAAATACACTTAATTTATTGAGTCCAACACTTTATTAGAGGAAAAAGGAGGTGACATAAAAGTCACTGAAGTCTTTAGAGTCGTTTTTAAATGCTGCATCTTCGACTTCGTCTCAAACATTGAAAACTGTATTACATTTTTGTTCAGTAACTGTAACAGTTTTCACTTTGGTTTTTTGCTTATATTTCGAAAACCGTTACTCCTATCAAATTTTATCTTTTTTTCAAAATTAAAGCGGATAAAATTTCCTACAAAATAGTTATTTGCAAATGTTCTGTAGGACGAACCATAGGCGAGTTATAGAGTTGGATATAAATAATCTTTAACAAAAATTTGCTTTAAAATAAAATGTTTGAAAAACCGAAATTAAACTAAATTAATTGGGTCTAACAATTTAGTAGAGAAAAAAGGAGAAGACATAAAAATCACCAAAGTCTTCAAAGTTGTTTTTTGTCGTCATATTAATAACAATAACATTAATAATAATAATACTAATAGTACTAAATTTGCTTATATGCATGCGCTTAATTAAGGTAACAGTTTTTTGGTTTCTTGCTTATATCTCGAAAACAGTTACTTCTATCAATTTTTATCTTTCTTTAAAAATTAAAGCTGATAAAATTTCATACAAAATAGTCATTTTCATTTCTTTTGTAGGACCAACCATAAGCGAGTTATAGAGTTGGATATAAATAATATTTAACAAAAATTTGCTTTAAAATAAAATATTTGAAAAACCGAAATTAAACTAAATTAATTGGGTCTAACACTTTAGTAGAGAAAAAAGGAGAAGACATAAAAATCAACAAAGTTTTCAAAGTTGTTTTTAGTCGTCATATTAATAACAATAACATTAATAATAATAATACTAATAGTACTAAATTTGCTTATATGCAAGCGCTTAATTAAGGTAAGAGTTTTTTGGTTTCTTGCTTATATCTCGAAAACAGTTACTCCTATCAATTTTTATCTATTTACTAACATTAAAGCTGATAAAAGTTGCAACAAAATAGTTATTTGCATTTTTCTTGTAGGATCAACCATCAGCGAGTTATAAAGTTAGATATTAATAATATTCAACAAAAATTTGCTTTAAAATAAAATGTTTGAAAAACTGAAATTAAACTAAATTAATTGGGTCTAGCATTTTAGTAGAGAAAAAAGGAAAAGACATAAAAATCACCAAAGTCATTATTATAAGTATTATTATTATTATTATTATTTTTATTATTATTGATATTATTTTTATTACTATTATTATTATTATATTTATTATTATTATTATTATTATTATTATTATTATTATTATTATTATTATTATTATTATTAAAAACCGATTATAAGTTTTGTATAGTAAATGTTTTTATACCAGTTTTGAAATGAGTTATTAATTTTAGACAATTTCTTGCCTATAAACTATAAATTGGCTTAGATTGCCTAAAAACACAGATCACACATGATCTTTTTCATAGAAATGAGAAAACGCTCATGTAACACACAAAATAAACTTCATTTTTCCTTATTAAAAGTATTATTATTATTATTATTACTTTTATTACTATTACTATTATTATTATTATTATTATTATTATTATTATTATTATTAGTGTTATTATTATTATTATTATTAATATTATTATTATTATTAACTTTTGTATAGTAAATGTTTTTATACCAGTTTTAAAATGAGTTATTAATTTTAGACAATTTCTTGCCTAAAAACACAGATCACAGATGATCTCTTGCATAGAAATAAGAAAACGCTCATATAACACACAAAATAAGCTTTATTTT